>NC_056741.1:1227949276-1228004276 GCF_019279795.1 Protopterus annectens | reverse complement strand
GTGTAAGACACCATAACTGGAGGTCAGCAAAGCTGAGCCTCGCGCAAATCAACCCATACCTGCCTACACTTCCTCTACAGTGCCTTAGGCACTGTGTAGCCAACAGCTCTCATCGTGCCCATTAACAAAATAATCTGTACTCCCAGGTTCCAACCCCTCACCCTGCACACTATAGTCTAAGTGAGTTACCACTAAGGCATGGCAGATACACATTCAGCTGTTGTTATCACAAATATATCATCCAGCATAGTCATTCAACAGTATAGGAAATGTATATATGTATGTAGATTAATACCAGCAAATGTGTACATTGCTCAATCACAGTATTCCAAGCAGTGTATGTGTATCAATGAACAGTGCCTGTCCAAACATACTGTGAGAACAGTAGTCTTGCATAATACTGAAAAGAAGAATGAAAAACGGTGCATGCCGTGGGGGTGTGCTTCATGCACAGAATGTCACACCTGGGACAATGGTTCCGCAGAACAGGGAGAGGAGGCTGGCCCAATGTGTGAGCAAAGTGCTGCTTCTCAAACCCCTGGCAGGATGCTACCAGTGGGAGAAACAGTGTAGACCAGCAAAGTCTACGCATGACACAACAGGTCTATCCCTGGTGGGACGAACCAAACTTTGTGAGTCACATAGATGTTTCCACCAGTATTGGAGGAGGATCAAGGGAAGGCTCGAACGTACATGGACTAAATGGATGAAGAGCCTGCAGAAGCTTGGGTCAAGACAGTATAAGGGAGGAGTACCGACATGTGCAGAGAGGGAAATGTGTGGAGGTGTGATATGGCTGGGCTAGCAAATGGAGAATGGATGGATGCTGTGTACATGGAGCTCGGGGGCCGGGGAAGGAAACATGGGTATTACAATATGGTAGAAATATGCAAATGAAGCAGAACAGCAATAGTTTGATGGGTAGAGCATCTGACCAATGAGCAGGCATTCCCGGTTTGGGTCCCACTGTAGCACAGTCTATTTTACATGGCAAAGCATGTTATAACCAATATTTTTGTTGCATAACCCACTAAATAGCTGATATATATGAACTGGAGTATCACAAGAAATGCACATGTGACGTATCAGTGTCAGACAAAATAAGGCACTAGTAAGCAGGTGTAAGCACAAATAGGCAATAGTAGGCATATGTACGCACTAGTAAGCGGGCTTAAGGCCTTACAACTGCTTTAGAGTGTCTTAATCACTCTGTATCCAATGGGTCTTTGTCAGCCTGGCAACAAAATAAACAGCCATGCAGGTCACGAACCCAGGACCCTATACACCATAGTCCCAGTAGCTATCCACCAAGCCATAACAGACGTACAGAAGAATGGGATAGTAGTAAACATGTCCCCACCATAGTATAACCAAAATGAACCTGTGAAAGGCATCAGTATACAGTCATATGTGCCATAACTGACTACAGAACATACATATGTGAACTGGAGTACAGCAGTAAGTCCAGATGTGAGGTGTTAATGTAATAAAGTGTAGAAGTTCCCGGGACCCCATGCAGTGTCCATACACATGTGTTGAGGATACATGACACATATATAACAAGTGATAAAGGGGAAATCAATGCCAAAAGGCAAATATCATGCAAATCTAATAATATGCACCGCTAAGCTTAGCACAGCACTGGCTCCCAGACTACTGGCAGGCTACTACCAGTGGGAGAAACAGTGTCACCCTGCTAATTCTACTCTTAAACAAATGTACGTTCGTCCCTGGTGGGACGACCCCAAATGTCTGCCAAAATGAGTCCTCAGGGTAACATACCATACCTCAAAAGTGAGCACGGATGGTAACATATGTTTGTGGACTACATGTGTGGGAAGCCTGAAGATCCATGGGTTGAGACAACATATGCAAAGGGTCCCGAGATGTGGAGAGTGGGCAATGTGTAGTGGTGTGGTTAGATTAGGCTGTAACCTGTAGGAAGGATGACTGATGTGGAGGGGGAACGGGGGGGGAGGGAATGATGGGTACAACATTATGGACCGAGGCGTAGCGGGGTTAGATGAACCTGTTCTAATGGGACTGGCCCGTGGATGTCAGCGAGAAAGGAGGGGTGGACACAGGGAATGTACTGGGACATACCATTTCCCATGACAAACCACATTATGGGTAATATGTATGTAGCATAACCCACGGAATAACATATATACATGAACTAGAGTACTGCGGCCACGAAATAACATATATATATATATATATATATATATATATATATGAACAGGAGTACTGCAGGAAATGCACATGTGAGGTGTCGGTATCATAATGCATACAGCAGTAGTTAGGTTAAGTAGCAATAAGCTGTTGTAAGCATATGTCAGCACTAGTAAGCGAGTTTACGTTTCCAGGCTCAGCAAATCTGATGCAAACTATCGGTAGGCATATGTAACCGGAGGTCTGTGTTTGCATGACGGTGAGCACTGCGTACACAAAGTAAGTAATGTCAGGGCTAACCTGGCGTAACTGGCTGTTACTTGCAGTTGGTGATGCATACCATCGCACAAACATGCTCAGGACTGCTTACAAGTGCCTTAATCACCCTGCATCCCACCGCCCTTGTTCAACCCTGCAACATAATTGACAGCCACTGCACAGCACTAACCCAGGACCCTGCATACCACAATCATAGTGAATTAACACTACACCATGTCAGATATACAGGCATCCCATGTATTCCCAGATATATCATGCAGCACAGTCAGTCTGCATAAGGGGAATTGTACTATCACAACACTCAACCTCTTATTGCAAACATTGTGGACACAGTGTGACAAAAGTGGGGTACATATAAGGACACGTGAAATATTGTTCATATACATGTAAAACATTGCTAGTTAAACAGTGATTTGTCTGCAACTGTAATGTATCGGTATTCCTGACTGACCACATGCCTGACATCATCTACGTCAATTGGCCAGACGAATGTGGGACAGGCCAATATTGTGAGCCACTCATGCATGGACATATGGACAGTTATAGATCTGTAAATGTAGAGAGACACACAGGTACATATAAATGTATGACTCACAAATAGATCGTATCACATCAATGGTATATAGGTGGGTGGATAAATATGTCCACATATATTTAGATATAAATACACACACACACACACACACACACACACACACACATATATATATATATATATATATATATATATATATATATATATATATATATATATAGATATGTGGATTGCAGCACCAGATAGGAATAACAACCGGAACTCCCACCACAAAATAACTGACCTTATGCACAGTTGATGGGGGTGGGAGCTCAAATGAGGGGAACCTGGTGATGACTGCTATGTTCCCCCCCACCACAGCCGTAACAGATATGCTGTGCAATGCAATATCCAGCACATGCATTTCTTGACCCCAGGACCCTCCGCAGCACAGCTACAATAGTCTAACAGTAGGCCACTACAGCTGTATAAAGTCAGGGCAATATCCGAAACATATCAACCAGTCCAGTCATTCAACTGTACAGAGAATGTATACCATCATCTAGATGTATCTGTGTGTAAATATATTAATATCTACACTGCTACAACATATCTGTAAATATATATATATATATATATATATATATATATATATATATATATATAGCTTTCTAACACTATATACATATATATTACTATATATGGACATAGATACATGCTAATGACTACATCAACACATATATGTGTCTACATATACATAGCACATTACACGTGTATGCAGATATACAGCTATGTAGGTATATACAGACATAGTTACATATATGTCAGCAGATATATATATATATCTATATTGGTACATATGGCCATACATCTGTAGAGAGCAATGGCAGATTAACAAACACACATATGTCCACATGCACTGTTACTGGAGTTGAGAGGCTCCACACACTATACGTCTTGTACAAGTAGGAATCCCCCCATGGCCAAACACATCCACCCTGCAATACACTACCAAGTGTTGCAGATCCCGTAACCAGGACCTGACACGACATGGGCACAGGAATTTAAGAGTGCAACATCCCACCTGTATGATGCCAGGCTGGTATTGTTGACATATCATGCAGTACAGTCTGCCTCCCATAGGTAATGTAAACTGTGGTAACCAGCAAAATCCCCAGGATACAGCTACATAGGTTCACAGGTTCATAGGTAAGTACTAGGCTATCTGCCCAAGGGCATGTATAAGCTTAGCGAGAATGTGTTGGCTTTTGCCACCCCCTTAGATTAGTTCCCTGTGCCTCTGTCCAGCAGAGCCATTAATTCCCTGTGCCACTGTCCAGCAGAGCCACAGCAGTGATCCCCGGGGTAAATTTTCTGTTTCCCATCCACCTGTCACAGACAGAGATATGCAGATACATGCATACATATGTACAAATGTGCACACATACATATATATATGTATATATATATATATATATATATATATATATATATATATATATATATATATGTATGTATATGTACAGTAGGATACATATGTAGTCGGTGCACACAATATGGAACAGCCACTATGCCTACAGCTAGCCCCTGAACAACTGGACACTGTATGGGCCACCCATACAAATGACAACCGTTGCCTGCAACATATACCCACAGAGAGGTCATTGGGAAAACTCCACAAGCAGGTTTGCAGAAATGGAATACCTTTCATTGTGTACCATTACAGTTCTACATGCCATGTCATATAGCTGTTCAGACAGTGACATCCATATAAACAGAAGAATGCAACCGTGAAACAGTTATAGTAATGCAGTAGTCTGGAAAGATTCACAACCGTCGCTGTCCAGGCCAAGTCCTTAGATTTGTACAGTAGTGAGGACCGACTGGGCCACAGGATACCAAACGATCAACGGTGTGTAATGCAGGTGTATAGTTCAGCAGCCACTATCTACACTCTGTACAACAGCAGTGGGTGGTAAAGACGTCATGTGACCACATGGGTTATAACTGTGATGGGGATTCCACATAAACATGGAACTGACATGGCAGGTATGGAGACATGTAGGAAAGACATATCCACACACACTGTTAAGCCAACAGTACGCCATGTGCAGTATAGCAGCACTTACAGTCTGTAGGTGGGTCAGGAACATCCCCCTCCTGTGTGTTGCCCTGTTTCCACAGTGTATGTTGTTGAAGGTTAATTCCCAATCCATCGCAGATGCTGGTTGCCAACCTATGGATCTAGTTCCTGCTCACAGTGAATGACAAGGGCCAACACCAACATGATATTCCTAGATACTGGTGTGTGTTTCCATGCAATTGGCTGTGGGAATGTTACCACAGCTGTTCCACATGCAATCAGCTAGGGGAGAGCTGCGATTCATGCAGAGGCCATCAGCTGATCATGAGCATCACTTAAAATACATATGCTGCTGCCTAAGCAAAGCTGGTGTAGGTCTCCACATCTACCAAAGAGGGAGTGGGAGAGGTAGACAGAGGCAAAGACATGTCAGGGATGGTTGGGGTAGTAAAACTGCAGCTTGTTTGTGTTACACACATACCATCACAGGGTATCAAACCCCTGCCAACTATGTACTGCGTTCACAGTTCGATGCAGTTATTGGATGCACCAAATAGGTTACCTGTTGTGGAGCCCTCAGAACATATCTGTGATGGTGCATGACATCTGCAACAGGTTAAAGTCTGATGAAGCATTCTATGTGACGTGAAAGTGCTTACTTCTGTTGAAATAAAGGGTTTTATCTTTTACGTTTGTCTACCTGGTTTGCTTCGATAGTTGTGGCGTATTTACCTCCTTCATTTTGGATTGTTTCTCTGCAACAGGGTAGTTATACGGTAGGGGACATACACGTGCCTGTCAGCATGAACAGGTGCCAGCATCATCACAGCCACACGCTCACAGGGACACACACACATTGACACACTTGGCAGGGCCAGGGTTACAACTCACCAGTAGCGGGATTACCGCAACACATCACTGTGTAGGTACCACATGCACCACACGGGTCATACGGAGGTTGTATGAGCAAAGGGTATGAGGAGGTGTCTGACATCTGACATCATGCTTCTGTATGCACATGGGGGTTGTAGTGAGTGTGGCTGTGAACATACGCACCATATAACACACAGACAAACACATAGGGTGCCAGTACTGACATGCATGGGTGAATGTCTGCATGGGTATGTGGTGGTCGGATGTGGCAGCAGGCTATACAAGGGTAGGTGATGGGTATACCTTGGCATCAGGCCACATGACAATGGTCTGCATTGTGTCTCAGGGCTGTAGTTTCCCCTCTTGCCCACACAGGTGGGTATTGTATCCCCATTCAAGTCACCTGGGTGACTATTGTGTGTGGCCAATCCTATGCATTGCTTGCCATGTATGTGTTCCTTACCCCATGACATGAACGGTGTCTGGGATGTGCACACCTCCCACATGCATGTACAGTGACATGTGGAACTGTACCTAGTGTGTTTGGCCCATGTTGTGAACACAGATTACCATCATATGTGCCACTCTTGCCCCCTGTGGTGGGGACCGGTAATAGGCAGCAGGTTTACCTGCACCTACATTGATAGCATGCTGACAGCATTCCCTGGTGTCAGTAACAACTGTCCATACAGGACATGTTGTCAGGCATGTTATGTCCATTGTGGGACATGTGATGGCACCACAGGTGATGCAGGTGTCCATTGAGGAACATGGGGGAGGTGAACTGTCAGCATGTACGTGCATATTGGACAGATGTACAGGGGACATGCCCTCTGTAGCCCACTGCTATCACTCCATAGTTACTATCAGTGGCCAATATGCAATGTACTACCCACATATTGGCTGTTGCCTAGGCATGTGTGTGCGTATGAGACGTGGGTTGAGAGTGTGCTCTGGGTAATACTAGGGTTGTTAAATGTGATTGCCTGGCCTTGATGTCACATGTATGAGTATGGCTTTGCACCCCAGCCACTCAGCTATTTCACATCTGTTATCCCTGTGCAGTGGACATTGTGCTATATAGTAGGGCCGCCATATAAGACATATGCAAAACCCACTCCACATTGGCCATGCTCACAACTACCTCTACACTGGATACAAGATACACACACACACACACACACACACACACACACACACATACACACACACACACACACACACACACACATGCACACCTGTCATGTCTGGGAGTAGAACCCCTACCTAACTAGTTTATTACACCTCAGTACTATCCAGTTATAGTACATGCCACACATTACTGAAGTACTCCTTCCCCAAGGGTGTATTTCACAATGAATGACATCAGCAGGATTGCCAAAGTAGGCCATTTGGAATGTACTGCAGGTGACTACCCTAAAATGCATTGCTCAGACAGTGAGACACACACAAAACATCCACGACCGACATGAGTGGGTATAGAACCTCTGACAGAGGTCTATACCACACTACAGTATGGAGCTGTCATAGGACGCACCACAAGGATTACTAGGGAACTCTTTCCCCAAAGCTGTATTTCACAGAGAATGACATCAGCTGGATTGCCAAAGTGGGCCATGTGAAATGTACTGCATGGGACTAGCCTATAATGCATTGCTCCATATACAGACATGGACACACACAAAACATCCAGAACTGTCATGGGTGGGGATGGGACCCTGCCACAGTTTTAAATCACAATCCAGCGGTACGCAGTTACAGGACGTGCTATGGAGATTATTGAGCTACAACCTTCCCAGAGGTGTATTCCTAGGTGGGTGACATCAGCAGCCTTGCCATAGTCAAGTGTGGGAATTGTAAGGAGTGTGGCTACCATAAAAAGCATTGCTCTCTATGCAGACAGAGACAGACACACACACACAGACACACACACACAGTTGCCACATTTGGGGTTAGAACACCTACCTAGCTACTTTATCAGTCTACAGCAGTACGCAGTTATGGTACACGCTACAGATATTACTGGGCTACAACCTTCCCAGAGGTGTATTTCTAGGTGGGTGACATCAGCAGCCTTGCCAAAGTTGAGTATGGGAATTGTAAGGAGTGTGGCTACTATAAAAAGCATTGCTCTCTACACAGACAGAGACTGACAGACATGCACACTAACACACACACACACACACACACGGTTGTCACGTCTGGGGTTAGAACACCTACCTAGCTACATTATCACTCTACAGCAGTATGCAGTTATGGGATGCGCTATGGAGAGTACTGGGCTACAATTTTCCCAAGGGTGTATTTCAAAGTGGATGGCCTCAGTGGGTTTGTCATAGTAGGGCTATGGGGAGGGCAGTGTGTGTGCATGGGCCGTAACCCATTCATCTAGAAGTTGACACACCACATGCGGGCACGCAGGGTTATATTTCACAGGTAAGTATATACAGCTGCTAGATGACTACTTCCTTGTACAGTCATGTTGCACAGCTAGCACTTGCACCACATAGTCCGTAATGTTGACAGATACCGGTGGCTAATGTCTACAGTGAGTGACATCTGAGCATCATGTGGTTGCAGTCATTTGGCTGTGTTCTGGGTGGGACAAGACTCATAATGGTTGGCTCCTTGTCACAGTCACTCTCTTCCACACATCTATGTAAGTGTACGTTTGGCTTATTATAGTGTATTGTCCTTGGATATATGCATGTATTCCTATCCACTGCGTGTGCAAAGCAAGAGTGGTGCATACTGAGGAGTGTCTGCACTAACATCTGCAACTGCCAGATATGTCTGGTCCACTGTTGTTTGCAGACATGGGCTTCTTTTGATTACGTGTGTGAGCATGCCCAGTATGACCTTTCAATATGTTGTTGACTGACATTGCCTTCATTTCTCTAAGTGTGTGAGCATGCCCAGTATGCCCTTCTGTATAGAATGTGTGGATCAATACCAGGTAGTTTGTACTCCAGTGCAGCCCTTTGTGTTGTACACCTACAGGTAGCAAAGTGTTTCTGCTGGGTATCCGTCGATCATTTGGCAATATGGGGACAAACTGTGCAGGGGATAGTGTGTGCTGTAGGTGATTGTGTCTGTGCTGCTTCAGCTGCATGGTATTGCAGTTAGCAGAGATATTCAGACATGTGTACTGTTATACACAGTGATGTTTTCTGTCTTCATGTACTGCCAGGTAGACATTCTTGCTCACAGTGCCGTCTTGGGGGCAAGGGTGACTGCAGCTGTGTCTGGTATTCTGGGCAGACATCTACTTATTCATGGTAAGTTATGCCATTCTGGAGGGAGAGCTGCAGACACTTGCTGCTGGGTCTGTGTATCCAGTTCAGCACCTTGGTAGAGTGCTGACGGGGGATCCCATACTTTTACACCCATTGACAAGACAGTATGGGCTTATCTTGCTGTGGCAATGTCTCACAGCTGTACAGATTTGCATAGGTTGCCCAGAGGCAGGGGCCATGCGTCAGGACATTAACCCTATTGTGGTGTACGGGCAGGTGTGTAGCCACCCATTTATGTGTTTGCAGCCGGGGATAATGTGGGCACATAGCTTGGTGTCAGACCCTGTACATTCCATGATGCCCATGCTCCACCCCCCGCTGTTATTCTAACCTCTTCCATACATTATGCATACATTCTCTGATACTTTCCCTAAGGGTATCACCCCATCACAGGTGTGTGTTAGTGTTGGTCCACAGTTCATGCAGTGGGACATGGTGGACATGTTACTGTGGTTTGTCCACGTGGCCTTTCATACAGCTTTTGTGGAGTGTGTTATGTTATTTGGATGTCCATGACTTAACATGCATTGGCAGTACGTGTGAGACACAGGCCTTTGACAGAGGCCTGTGGGGCATTAGGTGTTGCTGTAGGCCACATGTGGCAGGCCATTGCATTCTGTCAGGCCTACAGTCGCAGACCACCATACAGTATATTCCCCTCGGGTGACAGGATAGGTGTGATAGGTGTTCATGCAAATTCCTTCTATCAGTCTTGATCAGGTGGTGTGGATGCTGGCAGGGTGCTACATACAGTTAGGGACACATCTGCATGGGACACCTGCACTGCATGCTGCATTCTTCCACTATTGCCATATACAGGAGGGGTCATACTGTACCCATTCCCCACAGCAGGGATATAGCCAGAGAGGTACCTGTGGGTGGTGTTTGTGTGAGCTGGGTGCATGTGTGCTATGGACACTACTTGCATCTGATACACAGATATGCATGGGGCATTCCAGGTAAGCTGGCATGTGCAGGTACACCAGCTGTTTCCCAATACATCAATCCTACCTCCTTTGTGATCTGCAGGTGTTCGGGCAGACATCACCGGTATCCTCTACTACAGTACCGGTTACTGTGATGCATACCTGTATGTACAATTCCAAGGGTGTCTCCATTTCACAGTGATACAATGTATACTGTATGTCTGGGGTACTTTCCCCTGTGTACTGCTTGTATATCTAGCCCAACAGCCATGCCATGTCAGTCTTTCAGATGGTGAAACATATTACCACCATACATTTACACTGGCTTACTGCTAGCAGGTGTTATACTGGTGGGGATTGTCCTTGGCACTGCAGTTGTGAGGGCTTGTCCCTGTCATCAGCAGTACTGGGCTATGGCCACCAGGTCCTACCTCGACATGCATACATACTGACCACTCTCACACAATATGAAACACACACCATCCTAACACACACAGACCTGCATATTGTGCACATACTACAACCTATCCTGCTACCTTGGCCACCTCTGGGCATCTCTGCTCCACTCATATTATACCTACTCATGCATGTTACTACATTTCTACACAGGAGTTACTACATTTCTACACAGGACTTGGGGTGCAAACCTGACTATTACTACATTTCTATGCTGGATGGGGGTAAGGGCACACCTGACTGTTTCTACATGTCTATATGGGAGTGAGGGGGCACACCTGACTGTCATTACATTGCTATGTAGGATGGGGGGGCACAAGTGACACTTGTACACATTTGCTATGACTGTACTGGTATGTCATGTACTCCATTTCATTCTGTATTGCTAACTATCACGTTGTCTAGAGGTACACCAGTGTACGACAGATCATGGTTTTGGTAGCCCTACATATTATTGTCTGACATCCTACCCTTCAGAACTGGCATCCCACTGCCTGCCCTGCTATGGTCTCTCTGTGTAGACCTATGGGGTAGGGTTAACCCTAGCCATCATTCTGGGGCCATGGCACAGGTCCTGTTCGGGTTTGTGTCCACCTGTCCTGCTGGCTGTAACTGTTGTTGGGTATGTGAACCATCCTGACTGCCATGTGTGGGTCATATGGACACACATTTTGCACAGCACATTTCCTGCAGTGGTTTTTGTCACCCTGTCTAGTAATGGCTACTGTGGTGACTCCAGTATGTGCTACACATGTCAGGGTGCCACTATGGGTTTCTACTATCTGCTGCCATAACATTCAGCCACCCAATTCCCTTACATGCTCACATCCATACCATAGCAACAGGTGACAAAACATTCTACTCCATTTGGCAATTGGTAGGTTGATTGACTTACCTTGTGGGTGTGCCAGACTTGAGGATGGTGCTGGAGGACTGCCTATGTCGGATGCACATAGTATACTCTCTATACATGGCTGAGCACAGGTGGTGTCAAGTTTCGCATCCCTTTTACTGTATGCGTGAGTAAGAGAGACGTGTCATTCCTTGGGACCCTACTGTGTCAGTGCATGTGCTATGCATTGCCTCTTTGCCAAGGCCAGGGCATACTGGGCACACCTCCTTCTGCCTACTGGGGCAGGCTCAGGTTCTTCCTCCTCCAGGTCACTCTGTGCCTGTACAGGCCTTGGCATTGGTGGGGGTCTGTGTGGCCCTGCCCCATGCTGCTCCTGTTGCAGCTGTTTCCGCAGGATCATATTGTGTAGCATAGCACATACCATAACAATTTGGGTACATGTAGCTGGTGAATACTGCAAGGCTCCACCGGATGTGTCCAGACACCAGAACCGTGACCTGAGCATCCCAAACACACACTCTGTTATATGTCTGGCCTGCCTGTGAGTGTGCCTCATTATGGCACTGTTGTTCAGGTGTGTGTGCATTTCTGATGGGTGTCATCAGCCACGGCTCCAGTGTGTACCCAGCATACTCCACTAGGTGACCATAGGGGATGTCCCCATTTGCACATCTCTGGTACAGCTGCATCAGATGCCATATGTGGGAATCGTCATAGCTTCCAGGACAGCCAGCACACACATTCATTATAATGCTTTGGGCATCACATATGACCTGGCAGTTGGAGGGGATGCCCATGTGGTTGATGTAGGCCCTACCCTGCTCACCGGGTGGTGCTTTGATGTGTATGTGCATACAGTCTATAACACCCACTACCCCAGGGTATTCTGCTCTTTGGTGGAAGAGATGCATATTGCTGGTCAACACCTCATGGGTGTTGTGGAAATATACATGCTCACTGGCATGTGCTGACATGGCATCCAGGAACTGGTGGAATACTCTGGATGCTGATCCCTGCGAGATCCCCATGTTATCCCCAGTTGTGCTTCGGGAGGTACCTGTGGCTAGTATACCTAGGCCTACACATACCTTGGTATCCACTGGAATGGGTTCCCCTCGGTCTGTTTGGTGTGACAGGTGTGGCTGACACAGCTCAACTACTTGCTGTAGGAGGTCTCTGTCCACCCTATAGCGCTCCACTATCTCCAGCTTGTGTAGCCCCTGGTAGATTACCCTGGGTTTGTACACTCTTCTCCAGCTCCTCACTGTGGGTTGTTCGGCAGCATGCACATCCTCACCACCCTCAGCCTGTTGCACATGTTGTTCTATGTTACCTGCTGTAGCCTTTCTCATTTTGTAGGTTTGTTTGTTAAAATTTCCCCGCTTGTATACACCGGTGGTGTAGAGTGTGGGAAACACCAGTGGGGAAGGTGTTTGCTTAGTTTATAGTAGTGTTCTTGGCTGGGCTGCTGCCTGTGTAATTGGCTGCTTCTGATACATTTCACCTGTCAGATATGCTAGTTCTCCTTGATTACCTTCCTACTGTTGATTTCCCCTCCCATTGCCCTTCTGTTTGGGCCCAGGGCCGCACAGCACATACAGGGTACTCGGATGTGCACACTGCTGCTGTTTCCTTGTTTAACTTCTTTTTTATTTTATTTTATTTATTTATTTATTTTATTTTACATTTGTTGACCGGGCTAGTCTAGCTAGATATATGTCCATTTTCAGTAGAGGCCCGGGGAGATAAGCTCCACTTATAAAACTTTAATGATGCTAAGTAAAAAACTATTAAGAACTACATTCAAATATAATAACATAATCTTCCTGTAAATCCTGGTGCACGGGGCGCACACCTGCTTACACTTTGTAAAGAGTGCTAGGCAGGTTTAGACACACCCCCTAGCTTAGCTGTGTTACACTAGGAACATACCTGAGCCACAGGGCTCCAATCCACTTTCAGTATACCTGACACAGTGGCGGATTCAGGAATTTGCAGAAGGGGGGGGCGCAGTATGCAAAGTAGGCTACGAGGGGGTAGAACACCAGGGATTGGGGGGGGGCGGCTGTGGATAGCTCACCTTAAAGGACAACAATGGGAGTCTATCATTAAATGCTCAAATTCTCTGTCCTTTTTCTCCCTATTTATTGTCCCTGCTATGAATAAACAACAACACAGCATTTAAAATATTTTATATCAACTGTTTCTCTCTGCTAGAACAGTACCTTACTGTACTGTGGTGGTTTCACTTTAAAAAAAAAACTTTTATCCCTCCCAGCAAAAGCTTGTTGCAGTCTCCAATTCATTTATGTTATCAAGGCCACTGAATACATGTAGGTTTCTGACCAGTTCCCTCCCCTAACTGACATCACTATGACTGTCCTAAAACCCACCCATGATGTGATGTCACAGCTCCCTAGTCCTTCCCCTACATAAAGTAAAGGCTAGAACAAGGAAACAGTACAAGTGAAGTCTCCTGCTGTGAGCTGTCAATCACAGCAGGTAACAGCTCAAATTACCCTTAGCACTTTGACAGCTAGGGAAGTTAGATAGCACCTTTATGGCCTAGCCTATAAAGTGATTTAATTTCAGATATTTTTCTAAAGTTTGATGGACTGAAGTTAAACCTTCAGTTTCCTCTATTAAAACATATACATTTAAACAGTTACAATAGTGCATGTACATTTGTGTTCTCTCCAGTAAGGCACACTGTGATGACATTTCAAACACAAGCACTTTACAAATTCCTTTCCAGCACAAATGTCTGTACAAATCAGTTTGATACACACATGACATACAGTTCTAATAAATTTGTAAAACCAGCAGCTTGTATGACCTATAGTTCTAATAAATTTGTAACATAAAGCATCTTGCATAAATCAGTTTGATATTCACAAATGACATATAATTATTTACAAATTTCCAGCTAGCTGTGCTGGCAGTACCGCCTTTCATCACAAGAACTTCATAAAGTACAGTACTGTCACACTGTACTGTTTGACATAACATTTTTTGAATGAGCCATATTGTTGCACTATTGTTGTATGCTGGATTTCATTCTCATTTATACTCTACTTCAGATATTAAAGCCACAAAACGTGTCTAAATCTCTAAATTATAGCTTAAACAGGATGAAAGTTTGATCTGTTCTCAAATACTCTGGGGGAAAAAAATCACAGGTAACAGCTGTACATACCTTCTACTGTTTTGACTGACCAATAACCAGAGCATTCTGCTGTTAACTTCACCGCTGCCAACTTTTTTCTTCTTTCAGTTCTAACCTTCTCCACTTCTTTGATCACATGTACACAAATCAAATCAAGACTAAACAGTTGTGCAGTAAATAAGCTACTGCAAAAGCTCCAATTCATTGGCCACCTAAGTTGAAAATGTCTTCAGCCCACGTATATGAAACTTTCTTTCACCCTCAAAACCAAATTCCTACTTCATATATTTTAGCTTTTCCCAATCTACTGCCAGATCCTATCTTCTATCAAACATTGCAAACACGAATGCCCAAACGGTCATCATCTAAATGTCCAGAAAATATGCGAGAAATCTGACACTAAGACATTAGCTAACCAGTCCACACAAACTACAGTACAATAAACAGTTTCCCTGCCTACCTTAATTCAGAAGTGATGTGAATTGAAAAAGCAAGCTACACAAAAGCGGTTTTAACATTGTATAATAACTTTGCACACCAAGCTGCAATAGACAGGGGGCCAGATTCAATAAAGCCTACAGTAAAAATATGTGTAAGAACATTCTTATCACATTTTTATGCTTTCTAGTCACTCAGATTACACCAAGTGTACATATAGTCTACACTATGTGGTAACTTTTATGAATTCTTGTCAATATTTAAAGCTGCAAGAATATCAGTAGGAAAACTAAACTTAGGAGGAAGAAGATGTGAGTTATGTCTGTGTTGTCTGTTCACTCAGAGTGATGCACACTTAGTGTAGGGGTTATTGAATCCCGGGGAGGGAAGTTCATTGTTTCAGCAATTTAAAAATGAAAGACAGATCTTAACTGTAATCATAGAAATATTTGAAGACCCCCCCCCACACACACACACATATAAATATGGCCTTTTTGTGTTTTACAGTAGTCAGGACCAAGCCACAGAGAAACATGTAGGGAAAGAATAGCATTTTATTTAAAATGCAAATTTTAATGATGTTCATACTATCCCAGAATGAAAATGCTAAATATAGTTCATTTTGAAAGGTCTAAAACAGTTATGCCAAAACTGTACCTGACCCTGTGCCACCTAGGAACTGTTATTCTCTGACAGTCTTTATAAGCCTCAAGGGGACTCTACTGAGACACAAATGGGTATAGAAAGGAAAGAACAGATGACTTTTGTTATAGACGTACCATTCACAAGCAATTTAAGGGACTACAGTGAAGTTCATTTTGTCAACAGACAAATCAGTAACAGCAATCATAACAACAATGTACTGCAAGGAGAGCAGAGATTGCACTCTGATAATAGGAAAAAGACTATCAGGTAATCACCACTATAGCATGAGACCCAATCTTAACTGTTAAGCTCCCCCCTTCTTAACTTTTTAAGATTGGGTCTCAATGTAGGTAGGAAATATGGTACCAGCACTGACCAACAAATGACAGTGGCAGAATAAAATAGATCTGATTCTGCCTGCTGTTTGTGCTGGTAATGTGTTCTTCATTATAAACTTAGAAAGTTCCTATAATAAAATGATTTATGTTAGCCTGCATTTTCTAAAGGATATGAAGTTTAAAACTCAAATATATGTCATCATTTAGTGACTTAGTCCTCAGTGATTCGTCATAAAATGACAGATTTTTTGAGGAACAGACCAAATATATGAAGCAAAAAAATTGGAACATTCTGCAAAAATCTGGATAGTTGAGAGGCACGGAAGGTGAGTACAAACATAAGAGATGAGTTACACCGTCTTTCTGACAGCACTTACTGCTTTACGGCTTTGAAAGAAGGCAAAACATTTATCTTTTTTCCCCTATAACTAGTACTACATGGAACACATAAAGCTCTGTGTACTACAAAGAACTATGATCGGTTCTGTGATCATAATCCTTAGTTATATGTTCTCGACTTGGATGCCAAGATTCACCTTTCAAGCTTCACTGTCAAGGTGAATTTCTTGGCATTCATGTGTTGAACACATACTCTAGTTATGGTTGCAACCTGCTGATAATCCTCTATATAATCTTTATTGGTGAAAAGAATGAGAAGACATACAACAGCGGTAATAAAATCTAGTTATAAAACTGAATACAACAGTAGCTGTGTAGATTGCAGAGAGCTAACAGAAATGTTAGGCTAAGCAACAGAAATTAGAAATCTGAGGATGAAGGTCAAGTAAAACAGTAATGTTTATTTATTAATAGAAGATCAGATAATAACCTAAACAATATCCAGTAAATATAATTTGGGCTGGGAAAAGTTGTTGGCATCAGCAAATCCATTGTAATAATCAAATGAAGGCTATATATGCAGACAAAAAGCTTTTCTTTTTCATTTGGTCTAAATGTGAGAGGAAATCAAATGACAAATGAAGGAGAAACCAGTAAATCTTATACTTCGCTGTAATCACACAACAAGTAAAAGTTAATATTTGTTACAGTAAAGATGGATAAAGGAGTACAGCTCGGGGAACTAATGATGCTAAAAGACAGACAGTACAGCACAATGTTTCCACAATATAAGCAATAAGTTGGAAAATCTATCTGCCCAATACAGTTAGGTAAACCAATAAGGCTTACCAGCACGCAATTAAGGAAAAAACTAAAATCTATAAAATAGTTGAGGCAAGGGCACGCGCAAAAAAATTCAAACGGCAGGAGACTAAAGTCTGCAACAAATGAGATTATAGCTTTCCATTGCAATCACATCCATTAATCCCTACTGGACTTACTTAACTGCAGTTTAAGTTCTGTAAATTTACTTTTATGGGATTCAAGCACACTTTCAATTTTCTAAACCAACCAAGTTAGAAGCCGGACAGCTGGACACGTGATAAGTACTTTTTTTTACTGCCTTTTTTCCTTACTCAAAATAATGCTCATGCCCTTGCCCGCCTCACAATCTTGTACTATTTGCGAGCACGGCTCCAGCGATATCATCGCATTTGACATTGCGCCCATGCGCCTGCATGCCTATGCGTGTGGAGTGTTGTTGCTATCAGGCAATTCTGTAAACAAATTCTGTTTTAAAGGAGCTACTAAAAAAAATGTCACCCTGTTATTTTAACACCAAATTAATGTTTGTCCAGGAAATACCAGACAGTTGATAGATACTGGGATATAACTGTGAAACAAAAAACACCTGATAAGCTACCTATCTTAAATTAGCGTTTTTGCACAATGTGCAATCATTTTATTTTGACTAGGATGGCTTCCCCAGGGTCCCTGTGCTTGCTCTGTTGGTACCTCATTCACATAACTTATACCGGAATGCCACAGTGCATATGCCAACTGATGTCCCTGGCAAATGGCCACACAAAGTAAAGTATAAAGGGGGCGGGAAGTAGCCAAAGCATGGATCGACCTAAAACTTTAAATCTTTCTAAGAGAAAATCAAACATTTATATATATATACACACTTTTTTGTTATTTATTTAATTTCTGTGAATTGCTTCCTTTTCAAGCTAGTGCCCGGGTGATTGTCCCTCTCACCCTCCCTCTTCCCCTTCTATGCTACTGGCAGCATGTATTCACCCAAAGGAAATAATTACATCTCACCTGGTTTTTTTTTTTTGTTTTTTTTTAATTAACTTTAACTATTTTCCGATAACCTCCGAAAAACCTCCCAGCATGCTGCTCTCTCCCTCTCTCAGGCTTGGAAGTGTACGTTTGTCACATGCTCACAGACAGTTGTTTTTTTTTCCTCCCACAAAGTCCTCTAGCCTGAACAAAACTGTCAGTCACGCTGGCAGCACAACTGTAGGAGCCAATCAGGATCTTAGAATGAGCATATCAACTGATCAATCTAAAATCCTGAGCAGCTCTCCTGGTTATATCTCCCATAGTGACTTCTGATGTTAAAGGCATACAAAAAAGCTTCTCTAACTAACGTGGATTGAAAAGGTATCGCTAAATTAGAAACAGTAAGAGGAATACTCCTTCAACTGTGTACCGATTTGGTGGTACATTTTCAGATTTTAAAACATAACAGTTAGAAAAGCTTTTATGGCGCTAGACTGTACGGCATGTGTTCTAGCAAAAAGGAGGGGGTGCGCGCCCCTGCGCCAAAGCTTAAATCCGCCACTGTGACACACACACCCATGATGTCACCTACCTCCTAGTCTTGTACTCAGCTATTCATACTCTTACACTGTTGGGACCTGCTGGGGAAAACTGGGATTCACTATCCTTCCCCTCATTTGCATAGGATTGCCTGCTAATGCATAGTTACATGTGTCACACTGAGCCTCCCCCCTTAGCAACTACTATTCACTGGCCGGGTTGTCTTTTGCCTGCTCATTGACTTGCATGGCAGAATACTGATTTTAGTTAGACTGCTTGTTTTAGGTTTATTTTCTTATTTCCCCACCAATCCCGTTTGCACGCGGCTGCCCTATGCTTCAACAGCCATGATTGGCGGACATATAATAAAAGTTGTATTTTGTACATTTTGTATTGTTTGCAATGCCAATGGCCTTATACTTGGCCATTGGCATGCTTCCTCAATGATATGCAGCCTTTATTTGGAGCTGTCATGTCCCCGTTTTGGATTTTGCAGTACCGTACTCTGTTACTAACCGAGTACATTTCTGCATATTACGCTAGTCTTTCACGCCCTGATTCCAGCTTCCTGGATAGCAAATTTACCTCATTTGCATGGTTTTCACCTGCAAATGGGGTAATTTGCATATGGGGGCTGGGAACGTGCAGCACTAGTGCAAGAGCGCTAATGCACATCAAACGAGCACGTACATGGATCGCTCTGCCGCCATATTGCCAACATTACTTCTTACACTAATCATGCACGCCGTGCAAGCTTTTGAGAATCCAGGGGTTTAATCCATTCACATGTTCCAGCTATCTAGCAGTTTCAACAAAATACATAAACATGCACAGACCATAATAGTATTGTTTACTGCTTAAAAGAATCTGCTGACATGGTTAAAAGTTACTGACCACATACTCTTTCTTCTAACATGCTCAGTCTGTTCTACACTAAGTGTTTTAACTTTCTTATTATTTATTTACTTACTTACTTACTTACTTATTCCTTCACAGTTGTGCCTTCTTCACTCTGTGGCTAATATGAGTTGTCCAGGATAAGTCATCTGATGTGTACACCCTCAGGAACTTGGTGTTTTTGAATCTTTTCACTGCCACCCCCTTAATTTCCAGAGGATGATGCATCTCCCATCCTTCTGAAGTCCACTATTAATTCATTGGTCTTGCTTACATTTAAGGTCAGATTGTTGTTGTTGCACCAGCCAATCAGATGCTCCACTTCATCCGTGTAGGCTATTTCCTCACCATTTCTGACAAGACCTGCGATAGTGGTATCATCTGCGGATGAGAAAGTCCAGTATCCAGTTACATGGGGGGGTGTTGATGCCCAGCTGGATCAGCTTCAATATCAGATTCTGTGGGATGACAGTGTTAAAGGTGAAACTAAAATCGATGAACAGCATTCTGACATAGCAATTCTTGTTCTCTAGATGTGACAAGGATTCATGAAGTGCTATAGCTATTGCATCAGCTATGCAGCGGTTAGATCTATAAACAAACTGTAATGTATCCAGTGTTGCAGGTAGGCTTAAAGAGATATGCTTCTTGATCTACCGCTCAAAATACTTCATTACTGTTGATGTAAGAGCACCTGGCCAGTAATCATTTAGGCTAGTTAGTTGGGATTGTTTGGGTAAGGGAATGATTGCCATATTTTTTAAGCAACTGGGTACAATGGCTAGTTGCAAGGATGTGTTGAATATATTTGTTATTATAGTGGACCATTGAGTAGCACAGTCTCTTAGAACCCTTCTCATAATATTATCAGGACCAGCTACTTTTCTTGGGCTTATTCGCCTCAGGGTCTTCAGAACATCAGATGTTCTTAGACATAGCCTCCTCACCCTGTTCAACAGGGAGCTTATTTGGCACAGTGTTGCTGTCCATATCAAATTTGCTGAAGTAGGTGTTCAGTTTGTTCAGAAATTCTGTGTTGTCATCAGATGGGGAGGATGCCGGCCTGTAGTCAGTTATGGGTTGAGTACCTTGCCAGAGATGCCTGGAGTCCCTTTGGAGAGAAGTATCCCTGAATTTTATGCCTGTACTTCCTCTTAGCCTCCTTTATACCTCTGCTTAGATTTGCTCTGGCCACTCTTAGGACAACCTTGTCTTTTGATTTAAATGGAGCATTTTGTGCCTTTAGGAGCTCATATAATTCACCAGATAGCCAGGGTTTCTGATTAGTGCACATGGTGATAGATTTGATGACTGTTATGTCGTCAATACATTTTGAAATATAAGCCATTACAGATTCAGTATACTCCTCCAGGTTAATATGGTGGTTCTTTACAGCTAGATCTCTAAACACTAACCAGATCATACATTTGAAGCAGTCCTGTTGTGCCAAGACTATTCCCTCAGGCCATATAGATTCATAGATTAGGTTCATAGATCAGTACTAAGCTAACTGCCCATGCGAGCCATTTTAAGCTTAGCCAATTATCCCTTGGGAGACCCAAACCATGCACCTTGTGTTTGTAAAGTAAACACCTTAACCATTAGGCCACTCTCCCAACCTTACTTGTTTGGTTGTAGGTTTGCCTCTTTTCAGCAGTGGTGTGTATGCAGAAAGCAGCATGATGGCCAGATGGTCTGAGTTGCCCGGATGTGGATAAGGTACTGCTTTTTAGGCCAGTTTTACATTTCTGTACACCTTATCTAAAGTGTTTACCCCTCTTGCTGCAAAGTTCACATGTTGATGGTAATGGGGTAATACAGATTTCAAAAACAGAAAGTAGAAAGGGCTGTCACCAAGCTTAGGGAGCCTATAACAAGTAAGGTAACAAGAGGTCCTGTAGAGGTATTAGAAATATTTTGGAAATTCTAAGAAAATCTGAAGAAAGCAGACAAATATGGAAATTAAGAAAAGGTACAAATGGAAATGTTTATGGAAGAATTAAATATGCCAAGGTTAGAGGTAAATGAGGTTCAATTACTAACAGGATAGGAGGAGATGAGATAAAAATGGTGATGTATAACCAATCTACAGGAAAGTCCCCAGGAATAGATGGTATTCCTGGGGAAGTTTAGAAGCTAGGAGGGAAAAAATTATAAAGATCTGGAAGGTTTTTCCGGATAATTTTTCCTCAGGTATACAGCAAATGTTGGAGGTGTGATGTGGAAGAAAGAGGTACTTGGGAACATATTTTCTGGGAGTGTGGTGGCTTGTGGATTTTATGTATTCCCTGTAGGATGGACTGTCAGAGATAATGGGTGGGCGGATTGTTGTGAAGAGGTAGATGATTATTTTGAGCTATGATACAGAACTGGAATTGCCTAGACATGGTGAGGCCTTTCTGTGTCTAAGTATGGTGGCTGCCAAAAAAGCAGTTACTAGAAAATGGAAATCAAAATCTAAACCAACTATATTAGAAGTAATGAGTGCAGTAACATAGATAAAAAAAAACTTGAATTGAGATCTTTAGAAAAGGTAGGAGCAAACTACATAGGAAAAAAATGGGAATCATGGGAATGAACAGTATATAGAGGGGAGGAATGAGGTTTAAAAGAAGGCAGGACTTAAATGAGCTATGTAATGTTTGACTGAAAATGATTGGGTAGATTATTAGTGATGTATAATGTTTGGAACTGGCAGTGTCAGTATAGTTTGTGATGCAAAATGCTTGCAACTAGGATTATGACAGTGTGGTTCATTTTCATTTATATAAATGTATGATTGCTTATGTCATAAGTGATAGTTTAATAAAGATATTTCTTGTTTAAAAAAGGGGTAATTGAATAATTTATGGAACGTTGCTTAGGTTATATGATATATAGCAATATATGTGAGGTATAATGTTTGTTAATGTTAATTTAATACAATTTTATTTTTGTATAAATGTAAATTTGCCTATGTCACAAGTGATGATTCAATAAAGGTGTTTAACAAAAAGATCTGGAAGGTTTTAACAGTATTCTAAGAGGAGAAGTACCAACTTTATGGAAGAAAGAGGTGGTAGCTGTAATAGCTAAAGAGGGTAAATATCCATCAGATCCAACTTCATGTGGCCCATTTCAATACTAAACCATAATTATAAAGTGTTTATGTCTATAATATCTAAAGGAATGGTAAATGTGATGCCAAAATTGATAGATATGGATCAATATGGTTTTGTAGAAAGGAGACAAACGTAATGACATTAGCAGAACATTGATGATCCAGAAGAAAGCAGAATGTAAGAAAATACCACTGTTGTTGTTGGGTCTTGATGCAGACAAAGCATTTGACAGACTAAGTTGGGACCGTATGAGCAGGGCAATGGAAGCATTTGCTTTCCCTGTTAAAATTATAAGATTGATTAGGAGGATATATGAAGGATCAGAGGTGAAAATTAAAGTAGCTGGGGTCGTCTCTGATCACTTCTGTTTGAGCAGAGGAACCAGTAAGGGGTGTCCTCTTTCCCCTTTGTATTTGCATTATATTTAGAACGGGTTTATATCAGAACATCAAAGGCTGATAAGTCTGAAGCTCACAACTTCGAACTTCAAACCTCGAAAGCTGACATCGAACCGCAGAACGGAGATTGTCAGAGAGTGCGGGAAGGGAAGATTTCCCTTTACTGGACTATATTGTGATCTCGGAGTTGGTATATTTAAGTAGCAGGGGTGTGGGGTGTGCAGAGGGGCTTGCCCCCCTGAATAGAGTGTTTTTTTTTGGGTAGTTAGTGTTTTTTTTTGTCCATTCAATGTCGTCAGCTTTTGAGGTTTGCAGTTCGAAGTTGTGAGTTTCGGACTTGTAAGTTTTCGATCATTTGATATAGACCCTTTAGAACCATTGGCAAAGAAAATAAGGGACTCAGAAATTCGAGGATATAATTGGTATGGTAGTCATGAAAAGCTGTCTCTATTTACAGATTTTATTTTATACATAGCAAAACCAGAAAGAGACTTTATAGTGTTGTGGAAAATTTTGAGATAGTTTCAAATCTTTTGAAGATACAAAATTAATGAAGCTAAAACAAGGGCAGTAGCAGTAAATTATGTACCCACACACAAACTGATTCAGGAATATCCATATTTTTGGGGACATGATAAAATGAAGTATTTAGGGGTGTGGATTAAAAACTATTCTGGCGTGGCAGCTAAGGATATGTGAGAAGAGACTAAAACAAAAGATAATACAAAAACTGAGAAAATGGAAACTCTGTTATATGGATATGGATAGTAAGATACAAGCAGTTAAAAAATGTTTTTAGTCCCTTTATTCTTATACACAGGTCAGGCATATTTTTATCAACCAGTGAAGTTGTGGACAATAATTAATAAAGAATTGAAATAATTTATCTGGGAGGGAAAGAGTTGAGTTAAGTGGGATAAGTTGATATTTCCAATAGAACAAGGTGGTTTAGTTTTAACTGATTTGAAGGGATATTTTAGAACTACACAGTTAAGGGTCATATAAATAATACAATCAGAAGGTTATAACTCAAAGTCGAAAAGGATGATGATGAAGCAAGCAGGAATTTCAAGAAATAGAGAGAAAGTGGGATTTTGGATGCAGATCCTTAAGGAGGAGAATAATAATAACCCTACAAAATATTATATTCATAAAGTAGCAGAAAGTATTCTAAGAACTAAGCCAATAAGAAAATGAAGAAAGGAGATATTTGCAATAGGGGTGACTGCAAGTAGGGGTAGAGAAAAAAGGCAAGAAATGACTGGAATTTACTGGAGAATCCTGGCAAAGGAACCAAGACATTGGGAGCAAATAACTCAAGAGGGAGAGGTAATAAAGTGGGTTGAAGCCAAGAAGACATTTGGATTGAAGGTTAGAGACTGCCTTCCCTACCAGGGCTTGGTCTCAGAGTACAGGCAAGGAGAAAGGGATAGGGGAATTTTAAGTGAAAGACCTGCTCTGGTAGAGTTTTTAGTTGAATCTAGAACAGAAGCAGCTGTTAAAAAAAGTTCAATTAGTAGAGTATATAAAATATTGCAGGATAAGTATAATAATCAATCACAGGAGGTTCGAAAAGATAAGGAAGGAAGACTAGTAAAGCAATTTACAAGAAAACAATGGAAAGAAACATGTGTGGCTCCCAAGTATGCAACCGAGTCTAGAAGTATTAGGATCTTTACTTGGAAGTATTTGCATAGGTATTTTTATACCCTAAGCAGACTTCAAATAATTTTTCCTCTGGTAGACAGCAAACATTGGAGGTGTGATGGAGAAGCAAAAGGTAACTGAGAGCATATGCTTTGGATGTGTAATGAGTTGGCAGATTTGGAAAATTCCCTAAAGAGTACTCTATCAGAAATATTTGGTGATCAAATGGCTGTAAGTAAGGAAATTATTCTTTTGAGCTGGAATACAGGATCTGAATTGCTCAGACATAGTTAGGCTTTATAAAGTTTAATGCTGTTGGTTGCCAAAAAAAAATCAGTTAGTAGAAAATAGAAATCAGAGTCTACACCAACTGTATTCGAGATACTATTATAAAAGAGATACAAGGAATTGTAAGAGGGATCTTATGTACCTGACTGACATATGCATCAAATGGAATGGCCACAAAGGTTCCTTGCAAAAAGAATACAGGGAGTAAACACAATATCCTATGCTGATCACCTCAAAGTCCTGTCTCTTTACTCAGTATCATACAGACTTCTGAGAGGTGATCTTTGCCTGACATACAAGGTATCCCTTGACCCTGTTTTGATGAACCTTCTGCACATTCACAAAACAAACAGCATCAGAACTATTAGATTAAAATATCTAAATGTTGCTTGTGATATAAACAGAACATGCTGGAGAGACAGATATGTTTCTCAGAGCTCCCATTCTCTGGAACAGGCTCCCATCCATGTGAAATAGAGTTCCTCCCTATCCCTAACCCCATTTAAGTGCAACCTGGACCAATGGATAGGTAATCGGAATTTCACGCTGGTCTAGCTCATATGTCTCTGCTGGACAGAGGCAGTCAGTAAAGCACCCCTTATATAAATTAAATTTGTGGGTCAAAATTGGGTTTCACGGCTAGGCTTATAAGGGCCCTAGTGGTTGTTGGTCAAGAATACACTTACAAACCTATTAGGTGTAGGAAGCCAGTAGTGCTTATGGAGCATGTCATATTGATGAAAATGTTGTCCTGCTAGAGTGCAAGAAGGGGTAAAGAAAATAGGCATTGGGGGCTGGAAGTTATTGGAGAGAACTGGCAAAGGAACCAAGGTATTGGGAGCAAATAACTAGAGAAAGAAAGGTGTAGAATGGGCTGAGGCCAAGACAATATCAGAGTATAGGCTAAAAAAAGGACAGGGGGAATCCTAAGTGAAAGACCTGTCCTGGTAGAATTTTTTTTAGTCAAATCTAGAACAGAAGTTTCTGTTAAATGGGAAATAGTTAGTACGGCATATAAAATATTGCATGGTAACTATAAGAATCAATCAGAGGAGATTAGAAAAGATTGGGTAGAGTCACTGGAAAAGCAATTTACAAGAGAACAACAGGAGGACATATGTGTGGCTCCCAAGAATGCAACAAAGTCCAGAAGGTTTAAGGTTTTTGCTTGGAAGTGTTTGCATAGGTATTTTTATACCCCAGCAGATTTCAAAGAATTTTTCCTCAGATAGATAACAAATATTGGAGGCATGGCTGGGAAATAAAAGGTAACTGGAAACATGTTTATTTGGAGTGCAATGATTTGGCAGATTTAAAAAATTTTCTACAGAGTATTATATTGGAAATATTGGGGGAGCAAATGGCTGTAACTAAGGAAATAATTGAGCTGGGACACAGGATCTGAATTGCCTGAACATAGTAAGGCATAATTAAGTTTAATTCAGTTGGCTGACAAAAAACATTTGCTAGAAAATGCAACTGTATTTGAGGTACTGAATATTGTGAAAGAGAAAAAAGAAGCAGAAGAGAGATCCTTAGAAAAGAGAATTTTCAAGTTACATATAAATAGATGTTATTTGTGGTTACAACACATGCAGAATAATGTCGGGAGAAGTAGGAAGAGTGAGGTTAAGAGAAGGCAGGAATTGAGCAATTTATGAAATGGACTGAAGACCAGTTGTTATAAAGAAAGAAAACATGTAATGTATAATAATGTGTGTAAACAGACAAAATTGTTAATATGGTCTGTTTTCTTTTCTGTTAATGTATGATCTGATGTTGTCAAACTTCATTCCATCCTTGACAGATGGGCTCAGCTCTGATATTGGAACCGACTCTGCCGTTACTACAGCTCACACCAGCAAAAAACTCTCGAGCTTTACCTTTACCCAGAATCCTCTCTCTTAGTTACTTTAGATCTCGTTTGCTGCTTTCAGAAACAGTCACGTCTCGCTATTACTTTTGAGGACTACTGTTTTTCCCCCCAAACATCTTTATTAAATTTATATATATATATGACAAAGGCAATCTTACATTGATATAAATGAAAACCATACAAAATTATATCAGTTTAGTTGCAAACAGTTTACATCACAGACACCATTGAAAGAGCTGTAGTTGTAAACATTACACATCACTTATAAACCATCCAGTCATTGTCAGTTAAGCATTATATGGCTTATTCAAATCCTGCCTCGTAAACCTCATTCTTACTCTGCATATATTGTTCCCACAATTCCCATTTTTTCCTATGTAGGTTCCCAATTCCAGTTGTTTTATCTCTGTTACTGTATTCACTACTTCTAGTAAAGTTGGTCTAGACTTTGATTTCCATTTTCTAGTAATTGTCTTTTTGGCAGCCACCATAATTAGACTCAGCAAGGCTTTGATATGTCTAGGCAATTCCGATTCCGTAGCATAACTCAAAAAAAATCATCTCCCCAGTCAGTCCAATCTGCTCACCCAGCATCTCCAACAAAGCCATTTGCAGGGAATCTCAAAAGTCTGCCAGCTCATCACACTCCAAAAAAATGTGTTCCCAGCTACCTCTTTCTTGCCCATCATACCTCCAATATTTGCTATCCACCTGAGGAAAAATTCTTTGGAGTCTATTTGTGTCTTTCGGCTTTTCCCAGTTAGGGGTTGCCACAGCGGAACTCCGGTCCGCTAATGATTGGTAGTTGATTTTTATGTGCCGAGTTACCAGCCCTGACGCACAACCATCAACGAAGGTATGCCCATTCATGCATATCTCCATGCAGAAGACGGTCTAGCTGAGAATCGAACCGGACAGCGTCTTACTGTGAGGCGACAACGCTACCGCAGCACCAGTCTATTTGAGGTATAAAAATACCTATGTAAAGACTTCCAGGCAAAGATCCTAAATCTTCTAGACTTTGTTGCATATTTGGGAGATACACATATATCCCTCCATTGTCTCTTTGCGAATTGCTTATTCAGTCTCTCTTCCCAATCCTTTCTAAGCTTCTCTGATTGATTCTTATAATTATCGTGCAATATTTTATATGCTTTACTAATTATTCCTTTTTTAATGGCATCTTCTGTTCTAGAGACTATTAAAAACTCTACGAGTGCTGGTCTTTTATTTAGGAACCCCCTATTTATTTCTCTTTGCCTATACTCTGATACCAATCCTTGATAGGGAAGGCAATCGCTAACCTGCAGTCCAAATAAATTCTTGGCCTCTTCCCATTCTATTTATTACCTTTCCTTTTCTAGTTATTTGCTCCCAATACCTTGGTTCCTTTGCTAGTTTTCTGCAATAAATTCCAACCCCCTCTTGCCTATTGTCTGTATCCCTGGAGCACTACTAGATTTAGGTAAAATGTTTGTTCTTTTCTTGCAGTTTCTGTCTATATTTCTCTGTTTTACTTCTTGTTACACTTAGTGCACTTCTACTAGTATCATTATTGATACCTTCCCGCTTTTATA
Organism: Protopterus annectens; assembly: GCF_019279795.1. Classification (NCBI taxonomy): domain Eukaryota; kingdom Metazoa; phylum Chordata; order Ceratodontiformes; family Protopteridae; genus Protopterus; species Protopterus annectens. The sequence continues at coordinate 1,227,975,783 of NC_056741.1, read as the reverse complement.
TGTTTGTGTACTTCCCCACTATTATTGTTGACAGTTTCTCTCTCTCTCTCCTTTATCTTAAATATAAACATTTAAGTATAAATTATTTCTTCTGATCTCGCTTTCCCTGTCCCTTGTGAAGTGAGACTTTAACAATTTCTATATACCTGTTTTTCACTGCTTGTCATGGCTAAGAAGGGTAAAGGCCCTTCTGACTTCACAAAATGCCAGAAGTGTGGCCATAAAATTCCCCTGTCAGATTTTTACAGTCTATGTATATATTGCCTTGGTCCTCTTCACTTATAGGAAGATTGTAATATTTGTCATGCCTTTAGCCACCGTGCTACAGAAAGGCTTAACAAACTATTTTTAAAAGGACTTTGCCATCAGCTTTTGGAGAAGCCTTATCCACTGCTGATAAAGCTAAAACAGATATCTCATCTTCCTCCTCTACTTCGTCTACTGACAAAGTTAAAAAAAGCAGTTCATTAGTTCTGACCTCCCTATCAGTTCTGAAAGCCAAAAAATTAAATATCTCAGTTCCACCTGTTCCCTTGGAACTGAAAGCTGCTGCTTCTGAGTCTTCAGTACTGACAAGTTCAGTTTTACGAGCCCTTCGACATTGAAGGCCTCAACTCAGGATTTGGCTTCTGTTCCACTGACTAGACTATTAGGGTCTATATTATATAGTCAAAGTTTCAAAACTTCGAACCTCACATGAGCAAAGTTCGAAACATTGACTATATAATAAAATTAAAAAAAAAAAAAAAAAAAAAACTTACTTTACCGCTCTGAGCAGGGGGGGCAAGCCCCGCTGCACCCCCCCCACACACACACCCCTACTTAAATATACCAACTCCAAGAATGCACTTCAGTGAAGAAAGGGAACATTTTCCATTCTGCGTGTGAAACGCCGTTGACTTTCAACTTCAACCTTTCCGACGTTCGATCATATGATGTCAACCATCTATGGTTCGAACATCGGAACGGTCGCTCATCTAATATAAACCCGACTATTAGACCTAGAACATCTTCAGTTGATTCTTTTTCTGGGGAATTACCAGAAGTATTTTAGCAGAGGCCTAAGTCTCCTTCAGCTTTGTCTGTCTGCTCCACCAAAACCCTCACAGAACTGGATGTGGAGAGGCTGATGAATAAGATTTAAGGGCTAGAAGGCTTTCAGGCCCACCTTCGGTACTGATTCCTGTTGGTCTTGGTACCGAAACATCATCCTTCAGCCAGTTGACTACTCCTCATCTAACCTCCTCAGATGTCTTAGAGGCTTCTGTTCTGGTTCTCCCAGCACCAACAGTGTCAGCTGCAGAATTGCTCACTTCTACAGAGCCAAAAAATACTATCAGCTCTTCTGTTATCTCGGAACCAGTGACTTCCCAGAGCTGTAGCTGCCCTGTCAGTTCCAGGGAGCAGGTTTCGACTCCAGGCTTTTTGGAGCCATCCCTGCTCCTTGGAGCTTTAGCTTGAGTCAGTTTGGCTCTGGCTTCAGCATGGAGGCTTGGTTCTTTGGAGCGGGGAATGACCCTGGTCTTGAGGCAGTCTTTCTCGGTTCCGGGCTCCCTTCTGTTTTCATGGGGATTGACCTTTGAGGCTATGCAGAGGGCCCTTTCTCTAGCAGAGATTCAATTGGTGACTATCCCATTGGAACAGCTTGCCCCTCTAGTTGTACGATTCCACCTGCTTCTCCATAGCAACAGTGGAAGCCTCAGGTGTCATAGTCACAGGTACTGTCATCCTCTGATACCTCCCCAGATTATCCCCCTGAGGAGGTCCCACACAAAAAGAAGTGCAAGAGGAAGCACTTGGATTCCCCCCAGGAATCAGTCACTGAAGATACAGATTTTGATGAAGGGGAGGGGTGCCCACTGTCACCCCATGAAGATGTCTCTGATTCTGAAGCAGAGGGGTGGCTGGAAGTCCCAAAACCCTTCCTCTGAGGACTATGTTTACCTGCAGGTATTTGGCACCTGGCTATCTACCTCTTGGGTGACTCTGCCCACTGATGAACTCATTCAGTTGATTTCACAACAGGCATGGAAGGCCTGTGACTCTGTGAAGCCCATCCCCAAGAGACCAGACAAGATACATTCCTAACCTAAGTTCAGGTCATATGGTCACCTCTAAGAAGGAACTGGCTGAGGAGAGTTCCTCTGTCCATCTGCCCAACAGGTAGTCTCGAGCTATGGACAGATTTGAGAAATGGGTCTATGCTTCAATGACCTTCACCATAAGGTCTTTGAACTACCTGGCACATTTCACCAGACTCCAGCAGGATCTGATCAAGGAATTATCAGACACCCTGGGAGGAGCTGTAGCTGAGGGAATCCAAGAGAAAGTGGCTTCCCACTTAGCCACCCTTGAGTCTGTGTCCAATTCAACAATGAGGCTGATAGCACATACATCCGGAGGGGCATCTAGAGCAGCAGGTACAGGCATAGCCATTAGGAGACAGGTCTATATGTGCCTTTCTGATTTTGCAGAACCATTCTTCTTTTGTCAGTGCTCTCTTTGACAAAACATCCTTATTTAGCCCCCAAAGTTAAAGAAACCTTGTCCAGGTGTGAGAAGGATGGAAAGACCCTTTCTGCTGTGAGTGTATGTTTTTCCACCCCCTCAAAGGTCCTTTTCCAGTTACCAAAAGAGTGGTGGTAAAATGTGGTTCAAAAAATCTCAAGGGCCTTTCTAGGACACATGTGGAGGCAGTTCCCCCAGGGGCAGAGGGGGGAAACAGAATGAGAGACACTGCCCCCGCGGCAGAGGTGGTCCAAAAAAACAGGGCTTAAGGGATTCCTTCCCAAGCAAGCCCTTTTAGTGCTCCTGAAGGGTGGCCCAACTGTCTTCCTTTGGATGCAGTCGGAGGACACGTTTCCTTGCACCTAAATGCCTGGCAAGACATAACAACAGATTCCTGGGTGCAACAGGTTGTATCCAGAGGTTATACCATTCCCTTTTCTCAACCTTACCCATTTCAGAAGAAAATCCCCGATGTTCCACCCAATCAGAGGGATTCAGTAGTTCAAGAAATCCAAAATCTGTTGGACGAGAGTCATCCAACAAGTCTTGCCAGACCAAGAAGGATCCAGAACTTACTCAAGATTCTTTTTAGTGTCAAAAAAGGCAGGGGACTGGAGACCAATTTTGGATCTCAGTGTACTGAACAAATCAGTTCGACAAAGTACCAGATGGTCAGGGTACAGTCTATTCTTCCTTTTTTAAAGAAAGATGATTGTATGTGCTCAATAGACCTTCAGGATGCATATTACCACATAAAGATGGACAAATGCTCTAGAATTTTCCTCTGCCTCTGACTGGGATCCAGTCACTACCAATTCAGAGTACTGTCCTCTGGACTCATCACAGCCCTCAGGGTGTTCACCAAATGCTTGGCAGTAGTAGAGGCTCACTTGACACAACAAGGAATCCATGTGTTTCCATATATGGACGACTGGCTCATAACCGCTTCAACCAAGCATCAGCTGATAATAGTCAGGGACTACACCCTTAACACATGTGCTCAGCTGGGGATAACAGTAAACCTAGAAAAATCACATTTAACCCCAACACAAAACCTAGAGTTCTTAGAGGCAGTATTGGATACTCATATGATAGCATTTCTTCGCCCAGATCATCATCAGAAAATTGTAGTTCAGGTTCAAACGTTGCTTAGTCTTGCAAGCTCTGGGATCCATGGCAGCTTCTATAACTCTGGTGCCGCAAGCCAGGTTGCACATGAGAATTCTTCAATGGCTATTAGCTTCCTAGTGGTCCATACTTCATCACCTATTGTCACAAGTCCTGATCACCAAATGTTGCAAGACAGATCTTCTTTGGTGGACGCATTCACATCAAGTTCTTCGTGGTTATCCCTTTGTCTTTCTGGACTCACAGCCATAGTGACCATGGACACCTCCAAGATGAGGTGGTGGGGCATTGTCTGGGCAAGAAGGTCCAGGGCCCTTGGTCCCCTATAGAGGCCAACTTTCACATCAATGTTCTAGAGATAAGAGTGGTGCTTCCCGCTTTGCAGGCTTTTCAAACAGCTCTTCCTCAAGGGACTATTGCACTTCAAACATACAACGTCAGTAGTTTGGTACATCAACAAACAGGGAGGAATCAAGTCTTACCCCTTTGTCGAGAAGCACTCAGAGTGTGGCAGTGGGCAATGTCTTCCAACCGCTTTCTAACAGCAATGCACATACCTGTGAACTCCAACTTGATTCTGGACAAGCTGAGCAGATGTATCCTTCAGCCTCACAAGTGGTCTCTCAATCTGAAAGTGACAAAAATGATTTTCCATCTTTGGAGTCATCCTTCCTGTGATCTTTCGCATCCCCCTAAACAACAAATGCAGCAACTACTTCGCCCTAATTCCCCCTCCAGGAAAGTCACAAAGAGATGCTCTTCTCCACTCCTATATGCCTTTCCATCTATATCCCTAATTCCAAAATTTTTACAGAAAGCATGCAGGTTGAAAAATACAGTGATCCTCACTGCTCCCCTTTTGACCTCAACAGATTTGGTTCCCCTTTCTTTGGCCTCACCTAATTCGACAGCCCTTGATTCTAGATCCAGCACCAGATCTCCTGTCCTATCCAGATGGTCTTGTTCAACCAAACATTTTGAACCTCAAGCTAACTGCATGGTTCCTCCAGTTCCATTAATTGCCAGGCATTCAAATATTTCCTCCCCAGTATGCCACATTCTATCAGCCCACAAAACTTCCACTAGAAAGCTGTACACCAGTAAGTGGAAGAGATTTACTTTTTGGGCCCTTGAAAAGCAAATAGATCCTTTTATAGCTTCTATAGAACATATGCTGGACTTTTTTGCCTTGCTGTTTAATGCTGGAGCTCCTCCTTCCACTATCAAAATACAACTAGCTGCTATTTCTAATTTTCATAATGGCTTAGATGAACGTTCCTTAGCCTCTCATTGGCTTTGTAAATCATTTTTAAAAGGCACTATTCTGCTAAAGCCTCCATTCAAGGACCCAGCACTTCCTTGACCTGACACCTAGACTGTACCTAGGTCTTCAGGCAGTGACACATTCTCCCTTTGAACCATCTACGGATTGTGACCTAAAGTTTTTATCTTGGAAGACACTCTTTTTGATAGACATGTCCTCTGTCAGAAGGATTTCAGAGATTCAGGCTTTATTATCTGAATCTCCTTACATTGTTTTCCACAAGGATAGGGTATCCTTATGAATTAATCCTTCCTTCCTACTCAGGGTTATATCACAGACAAACATGAACCAGACCACTGATTTACCAGCTTTTTTCCATAACCACTCTAATAAAGAAGAGAGCGCCATGCACCTTTTAGACATCCATAGACAACTACAGGTCTATCTTTGCAGGACCAAAGACATAAGAAAATCCAGTCATTTATTTGTTTCTTTCTCTAGTGCAACGTTGGGCAAAGCAGTCAGTAAAACTACTCTTTCCAGGTGGCTGAAAGACTGCATTTTATTCATTTATGATAAGAATAATTTAACCTTGACCAAACCAGTCAAAGCACATTCTACAAGGTCTACAGTTACTTCACTTGTCTTTCAGTCCAGAGCTTCAAGGGATAATATATGTAGCAGCTACTTGGGCTATTCTCCATACCTTTATTACTCATTACAAATTGGACCTGGTCTCTAGGGGACAATCGGTCTTCAGCTCAGTGGTGCTCAGGAATATCCTTCCATCAGTCCACTCAGGAATGTAGGTAGCTGGGGACTCTGTCCTATCTGTCAAGGATGGAATGAAGTTTGACAGCATCAGATAAAGAAGTTATGTACTTACTGTGATGCCCATGCACTGGCCTAGCAATCAAGGAACCTCAGTCTTCACCACTAACACCAGTGAGGGGCATCCACTTTGGGAAGGATAACAAATACACACACAGTAAAGTACAATTTCCCATAAGAGCACACAGAGATCACAGTCAGTCTGGGGCTGGTTTCTCCCTTTTTCTCCAGATCCCCAATAAGACTCCCCACTGGCACAGCTATAGGGTCCAGATCTCAGCCTAGTGGTCAAGCTAAAACCCTCCAGCACCCTCTCTGTCCAACCAATGCTTCGTGTCCCTGCCCAAGTAGCTCACACACACACACACACACACACACACACACACACACACACACACACACACACACACACACACACTTTGAGATATGAGTTATAGGTTCATAGGTAGGTACTAGGCTATTGGCCCAAGGGCCTATGTAAGCCTTACCAACAAGATTCCCTGGCTTACGCCACCCAAGAAACTTATTTTCCTGTGCTCCTGTCAAGAAGAGCCACAGAAGTGATCCCCGGGGTGTATTTCCTATTTTCCATCCACTCATCAAGATTTTTCTTGAAGAGTGCTAATGAGGAACTTTGCTTGACATAGATGGGTAGCTTGTTCCAGAGTATGGGAAGTCTCTGGGACAGGACTCTAGCCCTTCAGCATGTCCTGTTTATTGTGGTGACAAGGTTTAGGTCCCTAGAGCATGCAGCTCATAAGGAAAGGGATTTCTTTAGGTGCAGCATGTCCAACAGCTCTGGGTTTGACATAGCTTTATATGTTAGGCAGAGATCACCATGGAGTACACAATATGCTATGGAGTAAAGCTGAAGTTTTTTGAGGTGGTCAGTGTAGGGTATCTGTTTGAGGCCAGTAATCCTCTTTGTGAGGTACTTCTGTGGCCTTTCCAGCTGCTGCAGATGTCTTGTGAGGTACATTCCAAAAGGGGCGTTGTGCTCTATAATGGGTCTGAGTGTCGAGTAGAGGGGAACCATGACCTCTCTTTTCCTGGATGAGGTGTGCCACGTAGAAGGATTTCTGACTACTGTGGCAATGTGATCAAAGGAGACTACTGTCCACCTGGGTCCCAAGGTCTCTTATCACACATTCGGTGTTAAGTAGACTGCCACCTATGTGGTAGTTCATGGGTGCAGAGTTTTTTACCAAAGGGTGTGACCATGCACTTTTTGGCATTGAGCTTGAGGCCATGGCAATGACATCACGCATCTGTCTCAGTGAGGCTCTTCTGTAGGATGTCCACATCATTTGGGGACTCTACTATGGCTCCTAGTTTGCAGTCATCTGTGAACTTCATTAGCCAAAGGCCTTCTGTGTTAGCCTGTACTTCAGAGAAGTAGATACCAAACAGGAGAGGTCCAGGACTGAACCCTGTGGTACTCCACTTGTCACTGGTTTGAAGTCAGATTTGGAGTCTGCAACTTTTACAGTGTGGGTTATGTCAGTGATGCAGCTAGCAATCCATCTTGTGATGTAAGGATTTATACCTAGTTTAGTGAGTTTACATATAATTCCAGAATGGGGGATGGTGTCGAAACCCTTGGCGAGGTCAAGATAGGCTATGTGAACCACCTTACCTTCATCTACAGCTTTGGTGACTGCCTCAAAGAAGTTGATCAGGTTCAGGAGGCATGATCTGCCTTTCACAGACCCGAACTGGGTGGGGTCCAGAGTTTGGATGTTACTAATGTCTTTGTTTATGAGTTCCATGATGATACATTCCATGACCTTACAGACCAGGCTCGTCAGGCTAATAGGGCGATAGTTTCCGGGATCAGCGGTGGCTCCCCCTCTGTGGGGTGGGATAACTTGCTGTGCACCATTCAGTGGGCACACATCCTGATGTGAGGCTATGATTGAACATGGTGCTTAGGTGGGGAGCCAGTTCGTTCTGAAATTCATATAAAATGCAGCCTGGGATGTTGTCCACTCCCATGGATGCTGTGTTTTTGGCTTTAGAAAGTGCAGCTTTTACCTGCATAGTTGTGATTACAGGGACTCTGCATTCTTCCTGTATAGATATGGGCCCTTTGAGGGGTGAGAGGGGTACCAGGATGTTGGCAATATCAGTTGCTTCTGTAATTTTCATGCCGTTGTGCTGTAACTCAGAGCAGATCTGGGTGTTGCTATTGGAGATTCCTGACATAACTATAGAATGCTTTGTGGTTGTCCCTAGAATCAGTGGTGATTTTGTTTTTGTAGCTAGCTTTGGAGGATCTTATAAGGGATCTTAACTTTATATACAAACACACAGACACTCCTAGGGAAGGCTGGCACAGGTTCTCCAGCTATGCCCCTTCTGCCCAGACTATACAGTAGTACCACTTGCCACCAAACACTAATAACAGCTACTAATAAGGCCCTCATCAAAGGGTGTATAATTATTACTACACAATATTATTATCTAAATGGTAAGTGTGACGAACAGCAAGGCTTATATGGAGTGGCTTGGACAGTATCACTATATACATGCAATGTACTCCAGAGCTTAAATTATATCTACATAAAACAGTCACAGTTGAAAGGTTAAAAAATATTTAATAATAAATAATAAGAACACAAGACAATACTTCTCACTACATGGTGCTAGTCAAGAGTTCAGAGATCACAGAGAAATACTTAAGATAATACAGTAGAATAGTTCTGACATCAATACAGAAAACAGGTAGACTAGACTTACTATTTCCTGTCTATATATAAGGGCAAACACAGTTCTAAAATAAACTTACATATAGAGCAAGGCAGTGCTGGTGATGTTGTCAGTTCTGAAAACAAATACAAAATGCTCTGATTCTCTCTCTCTGTCCTTAAACTGATAACACAGTACCACTGATACATTTCAGATTACATCATTATTTTCTGTTTCCCAGGCTAACAGAAACTCAGAGTGTAACAGCTCTTTTGATCTTGCAGCTAGTCAGGAAGCCAGAGCAATAAAAGACATTATAAATCTAAATTCTAGCCATTAACTCTGGTCTCAAAACAATAGGAAGAATTCCTTCATTCAGACATCTCGGCTCTGAGTTTTGAGATCAAACAGTTATACAATGCTTGACTTATCAGCATTCCTCCAGCAGACATTTTTTTTTCAAAACAGGTTTATTGTTTTAACATACAAGAGAAATATCATAACAATTTTATACAAGTAATTAAAAATAGATATGATTATAACATTCAACAAAACTACTAAAGTATTTACAAAGACATCCACTACAATCAGATCAATTAATTAAACTAAAATACCATGCTATTGAAATTAGGATTTTTTTAACAAATTTTGTAAATTATCCCATACAATATAATAAGATGTTTTTCTAGTTGTTCTTGACCTAATTGTGTTTATTTCCATATGTCACACTATATTCATAACATTTTTAAATTCATTGAACGAAGGAGGTGTATCTGAAATCCAATTTCTGGGTATTATTTTCCTAGCCACTGCTAGAATAGACCATAACAAGGGAAGCTTAACCTTTTTAACACTTTGAGGTACAGGTGTGTTGAATAATATAAGAGATTTAGAAATAATGAAATTATCTGTAAAAAGAGCCTGCAAAAATTCATTAATTGACTTCCAGTATTCTTTCAATTTTATACAGTCATAAAACATATGAGCCCAGTCAGCATTAATTTCTACATTACATCTCTTACATAGATTATCTTTATTATTTATTTTATTCATCATCAAAGGTGTATAAAAGATCTATGTAAAATTTCCATGTATAAAGTCTCCAGACAATGGAAGACGTAGTTCTATAGGCAGATTCCAATATATATTGTTTATCTTGTTGATTTGGTGGGTCCCCATTAATAGAAGTGAAATAATTCCAGTATGAATCTACACTGTAAAAGTTTCTTGTCTGATAATTTTATGTATGTATGAAAGTTTACCTTTATCAGAAACTTTATGTTGTAAATTTAATATCAAGTAATCAATCAGTGTTGGAATAGATTCTTTAACTGTTATAGACATTAGATCTATTTTATTAATGAGATGTCTAAAGGTCTGAACCTCTAACCAGCAAGTTTCTCTTAGATCAAATTCTTGTTTTAAGAAATCTAGATTTTTAACTTTATTATCAGATATCAACTGATACCAGTACTTTAGATCATTATCTATAGCTAAATGAGTTCCTTCAGAAGTAGATGACAAAAGCATACCCTGAGTATACATTATAGGAATATAATAAAATTCCATTCCCTATAATTAGGGTGCATGAATATAAAGTTACGATAGCTAATAATAATATTTAATGGGTAACAAACCATATGTTTAGGTGTAATAGGTGAAGTACAAAATTCCTTTAGTAACCATAACATGGAGTTATTTACAATCATATTTTTATGTGTTAAGGAGATTTTCATGAAGTGCATACTAATTAGCTCCCAATAATCTTTCCATTTTGCAACATATGACTGATCTATTAATAAAGTAATAACTTTTACAATAGAAGAGATAGTATATAAATTAAAGTCTGGAAAAGAAATACCCCTTGAGACCAGCTATTAGTATGTTTCTTTAATGCAATCCTAGGTCTATTAGGTGCCCATAGGAAATTTAACATTAGTGTATTCAGTTTCTTGATAATTATTTTTGTAGGTGGAAGTATTATTGATTGTATTAAGTATAAAATCTTGGGGAATATTATCATTTTAATAATTGTAAGTCTCTCCTCCATAGTAAAAAACATATTATTCCAGGTATTAAAAAGGTTTTGCATATTAAGAAAACAGGTATTATAATTATTATATATAATAGATTTAATATCTTTAGATAGTATTATACCTAAATAAGTTATCTGACCTGAATTGGGTACATATTTAGTACAATCACTAATGAGAATATTTTTTCGTGTATATATAGGTAGCATTTTAGTTTTTTCTTCATTGAATATTAAACCAGAAATACTTTTAAAATTCATCATTTTATCAAATAGAGACTGCATAGAAGAATTAGATCCTGCTGATGTAATTAGAACATCATCTGCAAAAAGTTGAATTTTGGATGTTGTATTTTCATCTATTTCAAAACCCTCTATGTCAGTACTGTTTCTGATCAAATTAGCCCAAGGCTCCATTACTAAAGTGAATAATAGTGGAGAAAGTGGACATCCTTGTTTTGTACCTTTAAAATGGGTATTTTTTGTGAAACATATGTTCCTACCTTAATATAAGCCAATGTTCCTTTGTATAAATGCTCAATTAGATTTACAAATGCATCTGAGAAGTTTGTGCACTTCAGTAAGGTAAACAGATAGTCCCAACTTACTGAATCAAATGCTGAACTTATATCAAGACTAATAAGTGTTAAATCTTTCTTTTTCCTATTTGCAAAATCAATTAATGTTAAAGTTCTTCTTATATTATCATAAGTATTTCTATTTACAACAAAGCCTGTCTGATCTATATCTATAATGCCGGGGATGATTGTCTTCAATCTATCAGCAAAAATACTCATACACATTTTATAATCAACATTAAGTAATGAGATGGGCTGATATGAAGTACATCTAGTTGGATCTTTATTAGGTTTTAAAATTGGTGAAATAAATGTATATTGCCAAGATAGGGGGGTTATTAACTCAGTTTGGGCCAAAATAAAAACCTTATGTATTAATGAATATGTACTTTTAGAAAGGATTTTATATATCTCTGGTATAATACCATCATTACCCGGTGCTTTGTTTGATTTAAGCTTATTTATTTGTGTAATAACCTCTGTATATGAAATACTCTTGTCCAATAGTTTAATCTGTTGTTTATTAAGCTTTTTATTCATGTTTGTGGTTATAAACTCCTTTATTTTATCTTTAGGTTCCATGTTAATGTTATTATGGTTAATTTTGTGAAAGTGATTTCTAAATTCATCTAGTATTTCTGGTATACTAGAAACATTCTTCTTTTCCTTAGAGAAAAGATTTCTTTGATATGGTTTTGTTTATTCAACCTTTTGTTTTATTTTTAAGTCTATGTAAGTATTTGGGGCTTATTGAATAAGACAAAAACTTGTATTTCTCTAAAGTTATTTTAACTTTATGAGTTAAAATTTCTTTGTATTTCTCATTTAGTTTGTTTATTTCTTCAATAACTTTCTTGTCCATAATATTTTCTTTATTATTATGTTTATAAGAGTCTAATTTACTTTGAATATCTAACAATTCCTTATCCCGAGATTTCCTTTTATTATTATACCATCTGATACTTTGTCCATATATATATGATTTTAAGGCATCCCAAACATATACAATGGAGACTTCAGGAGTATTATTTATGTCTAAAAAATGTTTTACTTCTGAAAGTATATATTCTTTATAGTCTTTTAGTTGAGTTAAGTATGCTGGTATCCTTTTGATCTGAACATTATGAGTATTTTTATCATGAATTCAAAAACAATTGAATTATGATCAGATATAGGACATGAAATGATTTTGGAATTAATTAAATATGTTACCATCTGGTTAGAAATAAAGACCCTATCTATTTTTGAATAAGTTTTGTATCTGTTAGAAAAAAGGTGTATGGTAATGATTTTGAATCTATCTGATTATTAATATCATTCAAATGATAAGAATTAGCAAAATCATTTAAATGTTTTGCATTAGATGTAATTCTTCTTTTCCTATAGTGGTAGTATCACTTTCATGTAGTATACAATTAAAGTCACCAGCTAAAATAATATCTCCTATAGAGAATGATATGATCTTATCAAGATGATGTTTCACTGTATTAATACCAATTCCAGGTATCCAATATACATTAATTAAAGTGTAAGTCTTCCCATTAATTTGTATTGTAACCATACAAAACATTCCTTTGTCATCCTGATAAGACTTAATGGTTTTAGGAATGGGCATACTTTTATTCCATAAAATAGCCACTCCTCTTTTTCTGAGTGTGCTCTGAACTAACCAATACTGTATATTTGTTTGTGGCTAGTTTATCAATATCTTTTTTCAAGAGATGGGTTTCTTGCAGGAAGATTAAGTTGGCCTTATGTAAATTAATGTATCTTATTAGGCTTGTCCTTTTACATGGATTATTCAATCCATTAATGTTTAAAGAAATTCCTTTTAAAGATGTCATTTGGCATTTTTAAAACTTAAGAATCTTATGATCAAAATAACAAATAACAACATAAGTAATGTTACATCTCCTCCTTTAGGTGTACCTTTAAATATAGCTGTATTTATTGAATCTCTTATGGGATTTTGTATAGGATTCAATTTTGTTTGTAGTGACAATGAGTGTACAAAATATATTGTGGATGTCAAAGCTATATGCATATAACAATGAACAAGTGAAAATAATGTAAGGATTAAACCTTGCATCCAGCCTGGAGTTAAAGACTGCAACTTAGGGTAGGATTTACCAGTCAAGTTAACCCCCTACCCTAAGCAGCAGTACCTCAGCTACCACCTTATCAATTTAATACTGGTTATATTTAACTTAAATTAACAGCTTTCAATTCAATTATCTAGCAAGACAAGACTACACATTTGGTAAAACAGCATCATATAAACTAAAATAAACTTTTTTTTTTAAAACTATTCATACTACTATATACATCTATGTAATATAATACACTTGTATTCAAATAGCATTCAAATAATCTTGATATTAGGAACCGAGAGGAGAGAGAGAAATAAAAGATGTGAAAGAGGGGGAGAGAGTGAAAGAAAGAGAGAGAGAAAAAAAAAAGGAAGGCATATTTACATATTAATTTATTCAAAGTATGTAAAAATAAGTTCTAACATTCATTTAAATCAAAACTTTGGCTAATATGGTTCAGACATTACATATATTAAGATGCATCTATTTTCTGTCATGTAAATGCAGTCAACAGCTTCCAAAAAACCTTGAATTGCTTGTATATGAGCATTTTACTCATACTCATTATTGTCAATAGAATAAAATATTATATTTATAGAAATTGTTATAAATCATACTGCATAGTTATGCAAATTCTCAGAAACACTTGCATTATTGTAAAAAGCCATCTGTATTTTGTATGTCTATATTACTGCTTTAAAATATATCACATGACAATTTCTTCCAGAATAGAGTTATAAAGTTATTTATGCTTGTCAATCAGATGAATTAAATGAGTTATAGTAATGTATATGTTTGGAACATAAGTTTTTAACACAGATTAGTATGCTGCAGTCAAGTAGATTTTCAAAAACACTTGAATAAATGTTTCATTTTCTATGCATTCTAAAATAAGACATTTACTTACTACAAGAAACTGCATCATTTAAAATCATTATAACTGACATATTTTATGAATTATAACATAGATATTTAAGTAATTATATAAATAACTCACATTTAGATGTTAAAGAGTTCATTTTCCTTCACATAGTCGCATTTGCATCAGTTCTACTTCCTGGTAGAGTGTTCTTCCTGAATCTGCAATGTGTCAGTGTGATATCTGGGTCAAAGGTCAGATTGACTGCTTTCAGCTTCTCTGTGAGAATTCTGAGAGTTGAAGCTTTTGAAACAACTCGAGGACACTGTTCATGAGGTAGCCCACATCACAGATTGTCTCCCTTAACATTTTGGTGGGAAACTTGTTAAAAACTAGTGACAAACATTCATTTAGCAGTGTAAATGCATCTAAACATGACAAAACCTTCGCAATGTATTTTACAGGTTATTACAGCCTCTATGTAAGTGAAATTAAGCCCAAAGTTATTAATAAGTAATAAAACTCAATATTTTTGTTCCAACTCAATTTTTATGCAAATCTTATTATTTACTGTGTCTATATGATCAAAAGCATTTCTATATATTAATATGAAAAAAAATAAAGAGAAAGAATAAAGAAAAGAAAAAGAGTAGAAAATAAAAGAGTGTAAGGCAGAAATAAAAAAATGTAAGAGAAAGCTATAAGAAGTATATACAATGGAATATTACTTACTGTTTATATTAATAGAGTTAAAAATGAAACATATTATTTACTATTATTTAGTTCTAATTATTATTAGTTAAAGCATGACAGATTATTTACAAACAAGCATAAGCAGTATAATCAAGAAAGTATAATTAGGAATAGCATTTGAAGAACATATAAACTTTTTACAAGGAATAAATATGTTATTATTCTATTAATCATATTTTCCTTACTCTTCTCTCCCTGCCCTCCCCCACCCTTTACCCACTACATAATCTAAATAGAATGTCATTGTTTAAACAAAGAAAAGAAGAAAAGGAGAAAAAAGAGAAAAAATGTATCAAATTACTGACCTTACTTCTCTTTTTCAGAAAGAGAAACAAATTGAATAATAGCTTGTTATTAGTTCCTCAGATATTTTGACTGGTTATGAAACAAAACATTTCTTTGCACACAGAGAATAACTTTGATTAAATCTTTTTCAGAATATTTGTGGCTTTCTGGAAATGCAGGAACTATATTTAAAAAGATTAATAATGAAGTAAAATGATGACAGAAAAAAAAGAAAGAAAAACATAGAACAAATAATTTGTTTTTTAGTCTCTTCTTCTTCTTCTCTGAAGTCTTCCACGAAGTTTCAGTTGCCAGTCTCTTTAATGAAGGACTAGCCCATTCCATTTCCTCTATTTTATCCAAAATCTTATTTTTTTTGATAAACAGTAAAGCAGAGTCTAAGTCATCAAAAATTTTAGGACCATCAGGAAGGAAGATTTTTAGCTTGGCAGGAAACAGAAGGTATGTTTTAAACTGTGCTTTTTTAAGCTCCCTTATTAGTGGCAGAAAAACTTTTCTTGTAGCTATTACCAAGGAAGAATAGTTATTGTCAAAACGCACAGTTGTCTCATTAATCTTAACAGGAGCTTTAGCCCAAGCAGATTTAAGAACCATCTCTTTATCAAAAGATGATAGAAATCTAACTATAACTGATCTAGGATAGTTTTTGTTAGAGTTAGTATTAGCTATAGATCTATGTGCTCTTTCGATACCAAAAGAGAATGCTTCTGGTAAGTGTAAAGTTTTAGGGAGCCATGTTGTTAAAAAAGAAGTAATATTGTTACCTTCAATATTTTCTGGCAGTCCAAAAATCCTAATGTTATTGCGCCTAGATCTATTTTCCAGGTCATCCAGCTTTGTTTGTAAATGTGTATTTTGTTTCAGCAGAAACTCAATGTTGATTTCCTCTTCTTGGATTCTATTTTCCATGTCATTCACAGCTTCTTCTATGCCTGTCATCTGGATCTTCTGTTGTTGCAGGTCTATATGTAACAAGTCTATTTGTTTTGTAGTTTTTCTATGAAGGTATCAATTTTAGTATCCATTTTATCCATCTTAGCAGTAAGTTGCTGGATTATAGTTATCAGAGACTGAAGTTCTTTCTTGATGCTGGAGTCTTGAGAATTTGTCTTACTGGAACTCATTTCAGACTGATAAACTGACAGGAAAATTTCCAAAGTGATTTCTGACAGGAATATTGTTAAAATTTCCTTTCTTTTTTAGATATAGTTCAAGAACTATATAAAACAAACATGTTTAGAAAGAAAATTACTTCAAAAATTAATTTTTTAAGTAATTAATTCCTGTCAGTGTAATGAAATTGGTGGAGCTGAAGAAATCTGCTGCTATCCTGTGTTCATCCTTGGCCACGCCCCCCCTCCAGCAGACATTTTTGAAGCTCAACATTTACCATAATTTTCTTACATTTAAGAGAACAAGCATGTGGCTTACATTAATATTTACATTGACGTAATTATCTACAAAATCCTATCTAGCTAGGCTGGCAGCCTTCACATATCTTCACACTTACCATAATGTTCCATCTGTGTTGTCAAATCTTCATTCATTCTTGACCCCTCCCTCCATCCCCCGACCTAAAAGCTTTTGGGTGGAGCAGATCTAAGGAAATATGTAGTGTTGTCAGGTTAAGCACAGTAGAAAAGGCTTCCTCCTGACTACCTTTTAAGTATCTGTATATATGTCTCTCTCTCTCTCTCTATATATATATATATATATATATATGTGTGTGTGTGTGTGTGTGTGTATGAACAAACTTCGTGACACAAAAGCATTCAAAATGAATTGAAGAGAAAACATTGGAAACTCTACAAGAGTTTCCCGTGTTTTCTCTTCAATTAATTTTGAATGCTTTTGTGTCACGAAGTTTGTTCGTATTTAGTGAAATTTATCTTCGTTTTTTAGTGCGTTTTTTAACATTTGTAAGTCTTTTACTCCATGTGACAGAGTGGCAGAGAACAAAACACCCAATTCACGCTCCAGTAGCCAAATGATGATGGAAGCAACCATGAGCAGTACACCGATGGATCCAACAACAGTTGTTATGAGATTATCCGAGGGAATCAAGATGGCACAGGACCTCTTTTTGAATCTTAAGAACAGACTTTTAACACCAACAAATGAAGGGGCCACCCAGGACCACACCAAACCTGGGGCCACCACAAATGACAACAGAACCAGGAGGGAGGAACAGACCACGCAAGCCTTTGGTTTTTTGCTTACTCGGATGGATACGAACCCCTTCCAGTACTCCAACCAAGGCACTGGAGTGCAAACTAATCACCCCCAAAGCAGAATGAGCTCATGGAATATGAGGTCCCTGATTACTAGTTTTGAAAGATTGATCAAGACCTACAAAAACCTAGAACATAACAACTTCTACTTAGAGAGGTGCTTCGAGCTGAATATAGTCCCACAAGGTCTTAGATATAACAGATTCCCTAACAAGACCTCTCTGAACTCTCAGTTATATAAAGAGCTGGTAAAAACATATAATGACTCTGGACTAGCAGCCATCAAAGCCCTTATCTGAAGCAACACTGAGAGCATGGCCACCCACAAGACTCAAACAGATGAACTACAAACACGTATCCAGTGGGATCCCACTTTTAACGAACACACAGAGGCATGGGAGAATGTACCACACAGGATTACTAGACATGTAGCGACAATTGAATGCAAAAAAGCAAATTACTCAGGGACATGAAACAATACAAGGATGGTTATACATACCCAATTAAGCC
Organism: Protopterus annectens; assembly: GCF_019279795.1. Lineage (NCBI taxonomy): Eukaryota > Metazoa > Chordata > Ceratodontiformes > Protopteridae > Protopterus > Protopterus annectens. The sequence goes on along the minus strand of NC_056741.1, from coordinate 1,227,958,005 downwards.
AACACTCTCCCGAAATATGTGGGGAAGGCAAGGAGAATATCCCACAACCAGCTTAATGCCTATATTGGAACCCCAGGTATTAACTAATGAACTCAATGCAAACCAGGTGGAGGGATCCCTTCGTACATTAAATTCACCAGTTGAGAACAACTCCCCAATTATGCATAAGAGGGCACAAATCCCGCTTCAAAACCAGCCAAGTCCACTAACCCCGCTTAAAAATCAGCTGACATGGAACAGACCAGACAGCAATGAATGGGACCATGGAGACAGCGGCAACACAAACCAGACAACACCAGACCAAGCAACCAACTAAGGAGGGGACTGCCAGACCCCGTCACCAAGTGACCAGCTTGACATTATTGCAAGTGATAACAGCAACATTTTTTTATCTTCAGCCAGACTCACAACCAGAACCAGGACTTACATCAGGTTCAGACCTGGAGTTCATGATTGAAACTGGGGGCACAACAACAATAATGGGGGGAGAAGGGGGAACATTAATCACAGGGGCAGATGGAGAGTGAACAGAAAGCAGTGGTGATTCAGCTGAGAATGACCCCTCAAACCACATACCCAGTCTCCAGATCTCAACCCCCGACAGTGTCGACCGGAGGCTTTCTTGTGTGGGTGATATCTTCAACTTGACCACACAAGTTTTTTTGGAAAGTCACTATGAGATACTGAGGAAAGGCTTTTCGTACATCCTGGCACAAAGGGCCAACACAGCGGATATTATCCTGGACCTCAAGTGCTACCTGAGGAAATTAAAATTGAAAACAGACTTACAACAGCATAATCATGATGAAGAAGAAGCTCAGACGATGAGGACAAGCCCCTTACTCTGAGAAGCCTGTACACTCCAGCCCTCTCCAACACGCTGCACCTTTTTGCAAGACCCTGCCTGAGGGACATCAGGAAACTCCTTTCTGATAAACCCTCTGCAAGATGGCACAACCTGAACATAGAAGAAAGACAAGCCTGGAAAGAACTTAGCCAGGACAAATCCCTCCGGATCATGAAGGCAGATAAGGGATCTGGGATGGTAGTGATGGAGCAGGAAAGATACATCCAAACGCTTGAAAGATCGCTAACCAATGATCGCGTCTGCAAGAACATCAGCATCAAGCAGGCTCAACAACATTTTAAACAAATCAACGACCTCATACTAGAACTGTACCTCAGGGACGAGATCACACAAGATGAAAAAGATTTTATGCTAGTCGCAAAACCCATTCTTGGGAAATTCTTTGGAATCCCCAAGGTACACAAGAATCCTGATGACCCACCTTTCTGCCACATGGTCTTGAACTAGAGGACAAAAACTGAAAAGATATCCCAGTATGTTGACCACATCCTCAACCCAATTGTTCAAAGCAGCAAATACTACACTAAGGACTCTTGGGCATTCTTAAACGATATCTCCAAACTCAGACTGAATGGTGGAGAATATTTGTTGGTCACCTTGAATGTCAAAGCTCTTTACCTGAACATTCCCCCACATCAGAGGACTAACCCTCACCAGGCAGTACCTGACCAGACACTCCAACCTGAGTGAGACTAAGATTAATACTGTATGCAGACTCACAGAAGCAGTATTAAAGAATAACTTCTTTCAGTTCAACGGGAAAATTTACCACCAGCAGAAATGAGTAGCCATGGGGTCTAAGATGGCCCCAGCCTATGTGAACTTAGTCCTCAGTGCCTGGGAAATGGATAAGGTTGAAGCACTTCCAGGTTTCAACAACACAATAATGTATAGATGTTATATTGATGACGTCTTTTTTGTCTGGAAGGGAGAGAGACCTTTGCTTAACAGCTTCCTGGAATCCCTCTTCCTCAGTCTTGACTTCCTGACCCTCACAATAGGACACATTGGTACATCTACCCAGTTTCTGGACATTCACCTTACAGTGGACCCACAGAGTGGTCGTTTTGACTCCAATATATACCGCAAGCCCACCTTTAGAAATAATTATCTGGAGTACAGCAGTCAACATCCAAAATTCATGAAAAATAATATTGTGAAGGGGCAATTTATCCGGCTATCCGGACTCATCTACAATGACAAGTTTTTCTTGACAGAAGGATTTTACCTTAGAAATTTGTTCCTAGAACGAAAATAACTTTACAATAAGAGGAGAAAGCTATTACATGATAGAACAAAATCCATAAAAGGGAAGTCACCCCTGATCATTATTAGTAAAAAAATACGAGCACTCATAAAATCAACTAAGGCCAATTTTGAGAGAAAAATTGCCATGGATTCAAAGGACAATCATAAGGCCTTTTTCAGCTATGTTAGGAACCTGGGTGGAAACTCCCAGATATGCTCAGAATTAGTCCAAAATGATACAAAAATCACTGAACCCACAGACATTGCCAACATGCTGGCAGACAGGTTCAGTGCAAACTTCACCCCTCTCCCCTAAAGGAGATAACTATCCCAGCCGAGTGTAGCCTCCCGGACATCTCAAATGCGCAGGTGAAAGCTGCTCTCTCTAAAGCTAAAAACACAGCATCAATGGGACCAGATGGTGTCCCGGCTGTGTGCTACGAGCTAAATGAGGAATTAAACCCGCACATAAGGCAGCTGTTTAATCTCAGCCTTACCACAGGATACGTGCCCAAGGAGTGGAGTACGGCAACTGTGGTCCCACTCCACAAAGGCGGCGCCTCTATGGACCCTGGTAATTACCGCCCCATAAGCTTAACAAGTCTAGTCTGCAAAGCTATGGAGAGGATCATAATGGAGCTCATAAACAAAGATATAGGGGACTTGCAGACATTGGACCCGACCCATTTTGGCTTTGTCAAGGGAAGATCATGCCTTTTGAACTTGGTTGACTTCTTCGAAACAGTCACCAAGGCCATTGATGAGGAAAGGCAGTCCATACAGCCTACCTTGACCTTGTAAGGCTTTCGACACAATACCCCACTCGGGTATTGTAGAAAACTTACCAGCTTAAATGTAAACCCATATGTCACAAGATGGGTTGCAAACTGGCTTAAGGACAGAACCCACAGGGTTAGAGCTGCTGGCGCTGTGTCAGACTCAAGCGGTCACAAGTGGTGTCCCACAGGGCTCGGTCCTTGGCCCTATTGTTTGGCATCTACTTCTCAGAAGTACAGGCCAACATGGGAGGACTTTGGCTGACAAAGTTTGCAGACGACTGCAAACTGGGCGCCATAGTGGAAAGTGCATCGGACACGGATATCCTTCAGAAGGGACTCACGGAAACAGATAGCTGGTGCCAGAGCCATGGCCTGAAGTTAACGCCAAAAATGTATAGTCATACCCTTCGGAAAAACAAGGTAACCCCAAGCTACCATATAGGTGGCAATCCACTAAGCACAGAAGAGGTTATCAGGGACCTGGGGACCCAGGTTGACAGTGGCCTTTCTTTTGACACTCACGTTGCTAAAGTGGTTAGAAAGACCTTCTACATTGCCCACCTGATCATGAAGGATTCACATCCAGATCTAGTGAGGTCATTGTTCCCCTGTACTCTTCACTTATCAGACCAATGATCGAGTACAATGCCCCATTCGGGATGTATCTCACCCGACATCTGCAGCAATTGGAGAGACCCCAAAAGTTCCTCACCAAAAGGATAAAGGGACTCCAAAATCTGTCATATGCTGCCAGATTGAAGAAACTCCAGCTCTATTCATTCGCATACCGTCTGCTCAGAGGTGACATGTGCCTGACATACAAGGCCATGTCCAACCCGGAATTAATGGACATGCTCCACCTCAAAAAATCCAAATCCACCAAAACCGCTAGAGCAAGTGACTTAAACCTTAGCACAGATATAAATAGGATATGCTGGAGGGATAGATTTATCACTCAGAGACTCCCTATGCTGTGGAATAAAATCCCGGTCCATGTGAGGCAGAGCACCTCGCTGACTCTGTTCAAGAGAAATCTAGACCTGTGGATGGGAGATCGTAGGTTTACCCCGGGAATCATCTCTGTGTCACTGCTGGACAGAGGCACAACAAACTAATGGGCACAGTATTTTTTCATATAAGGGGTGGCGTAAGCCACAAAAATTTGGGCTAGGCTTATAAATGCCTTAGGGCAGATAGCCTAGTATAAACCTATGAACCTAAATACTCGGAGCACTTAGTGGACAATCTCGTCCAGGAAGTTTTACAGCACAGGCATTCCAGGTACCCACCCATCCTGAAAATGGGCTTCAAAGCAAGATCACCAAATGGGTCAAATAAAAAGGACTGGGTGGCGAGTTTCCTCCTTCCTATGTCCACTGACAATTAGAGGAGTCCTTATCAACAACTGGGATATCCTCGAGGGGGAGAAAGGCTTAACAACTATACTTGGGGCTTCCCTGAACTTTTACTTTAAACAAACCTCTTCCCTAGGAGTTTTTTTTTTGAGAAAAACAAATGCCCATTCCCCCCAAGATGGAATAGAAACAAACCCGGGGATGTATGATTGTGGAAAATGCATTGCCTGTGTTTTTGTACGTAAAGGCAACAACATCTCCTTCCCGCACTGCAACAGAACAGTCAGACTCCATGACCACTTTGACTGTAACTTTAAAAATGTGGTTTACTGTGCTTTTTGTGAACACTGTGGCGGTTTCTGTATAGGCAAAACCAACAGAAAGCTAAGTGACCGCATAAAGGAACACACCACAGCAATCCACAAGTGGGACAGTTTGAATGCCTTAGCCAAACATAGCACAATCTGCTTGAATTTCACAGGGTTTAAATTCACGGCATTGGAAAGAGTAACTGAGTTTGTAGGGGATGTCAACACGTTCTTACAGGTCCGAGAGCTAAAATGGCAAATCAAACTTAGAGCAGATGCTAATCCGGGTCTTAATGAAAGCCAAAACATTAAATGTGCCCTAAAATGGTATAGCGATTGAAAGTTTTGAAATGTAACTGGTCTTGATCTAATCAGAAGGTAGTCATTCAGTATCTGTTATTGTTGAAATGTGACCTGACAGGGTGCATTAGAGATTTTTTTTGTCCCCCCCTCCCCCACCCAGTAGACGGGCTGATCAGTACAGGCCTATCCAACCCAGTCTCTCCTTGACCCATATTTTCTTTAACCACAGCCACCCCCCCAGCTCCATGCATGCAGCAACTATCCCTTCTCAGGTTGCTGGGCCATAGCAACCACACCACCACACATTGCCCACTCTCCACTCCTTGGGACCCATCTTCTAACATTGTCCCGACCCATGTATCTTCAGTCTTCCACACGCTGTAGTCCACGCACATAGGAACCCAGCCACGTCTACCTTTGGAGACATGAGTTACCCCAAAGAATCACTTTTAATTTTTGGGTGGTCCCGCTAGGGACGAATATTTCTTGGTAATAACATTAGATTTCACGGGTCAACTTTGTTTATACCAGTGGTGTTATGTTAGGTATCGCAAAGCATACATGGTACACACTGTTGCCGCATATGCACACGACACCTGATAGGAATGTCTGTTTCAGGTATACAGGAAGCATACAACCCTTATATACACACAGCACTACAGGTTCCCCTCTGGATAACTGAATTAAAATATTTTATAATGAAGATGCACACAGCACCTTGCAGGACTACTGGTAACTGAATCACCTCTTTATTGTAATGATAATGAAGATGCAGACAGCACCTTGCGGGACCACTGGTCTTACAGTATTATTGGTTAAGAACTGTGTTAGTAATTTAAATAAACGTCTCGAAATATTGTATTTAAACAATGCTAAAATGGTTGCTTATAATAATGAAACATGTCTTTCTGAAGAAGTCTTGATAATAAAGAAGATGAAAGCGCTAAATAATAAAAAAAAAAATAATAGTAATACAAGAGTTTCTGGTGTTTTCTCTTCAATTAATTTTGAATGCTTTTGTGTCACGACGTTTGTTCATATTTATTGAAATTTATCTTTGTTTTTTAGTGCGTTTTTTAACATAATGTATATGTATATATATATATATATATATATATATATATATATATATATATGGGGTCTGTTTTGTTTGACTGAAAACACATTTCACTGAAACTCATTTTGTCTGAGCCTCATTTCCCTGAAAGTGAATTACCTGAGCATAGTTCACTGGAAGCTCACTTCACTGAAAACTCATTTGACTGAAACTCATTTAGTCTAAAAAGGTGTATGCCCTGTTCCCCACTGTAGTGCGATCATGTAGTTAGTACATATAGTTATGGGAGGTGTGGGGGATGTGGAGGGCATAGCCCCCCCCCCCACATAGTGTGGGTATATATTATCTTCTGGAAAGAGTTATATATTCCATTTGTAAATATCCATGCATATGGTTTGCATTTAAAATATTTGGAGGGGGCTACGTGCCCCATGCCCCCCCAGTGTGTGGCTGTGCCCCCCCCCCCTTACTATATATACTAACTCCAGGATCGCATTACAGTAGGGAACAGGGCATATACCTTTTTAGACGAAATGAGTTTCAGTCAGATGAGTTTTCAGTGAAGTGAGCATTCAGTGAATTGTGCTCAGGGAATTCACTTTCAGTGAAATGAGGCTTCGACGAAATGGGTTTTGTGTGTGTGTGTGTGTGTGTGTGTGTGTGTGTGTATGCATATGTTTTATAAGTTTCTATATAATTTCTGCAAACTTGATCTGAGGTAACAGAGAGAGAGGGATTATGGGTAGAGGTAAAGCTTGAGCGTTTTTGGCTGGCATGGTAATGGCAGAGTTGGTTTTGATATCAGAACCAATCCCATCTGTCAAGGATGAATGATTTGACAACACAGATGGAATGTTATGGTAAGTACATAACTTCTTTTTTGCCTACATCTCAAGTAATTGTTTAATACAGGTATTTAAAAAAAATATTTTGGCCTGTTACGACAGCAAACCTACATATATTATTTTTTTTAATTCAGTTGTCTGGATCCTTTGGCAATTATGAATGACACGTAAACACTGCCCAAAAGGTGAATGTAGACCTCTCTTGGAATTTAACTGTGTAGGCTGGGTTCTTAACCCATTTTGCAATAGAATTGCCACATTTTCAGATGCCCAAATTGGGACAATTTTTGTAGAAACCTGAGATTTTGCAGGACAAAACAAACCCATGGCCAATGCAAAGTAAAGAACTTCACATTTTTTGTTCAAATAAAAGCTCACTCCTGCAGCATTTGAATTGCTTATGCTATTTTATACATTTAGGTTTCTCAGATACAAACTGTTTTATGCAGCCATCAAAGAAAACATAGGCCTACATACATACTGTAAATAGTTTTCTCTTTCTTAGTTAATATTTTGTATTAGAATGAGAATACTTTTGTCATTTTGTTGTCTCTATACCAACATTTGAAAAAAAAACGTAGGAAATATTTCTAGTCCTCAAATTTCAGGACATCTGCCATTCTTCATTTTCCCCCATAGGATACTGCCCAAAGAGGGGTAGGTGGTAATTTTATTTTGCACTGGCACCCTAAGCCCCTTATAGTTTATGTAACTAAATCAAGATAAAGCTAGAGTGATCAGCAACACATAGGCAATAATTTGGAGAACGGTAATGTTGGCGATTGGAATGAGTTATTATTTTAGCTTAGGAATCAAAGTATATCAATGCAATGCCGATTTATTAGTGATGGTACTACTTGTCGTCGGAAATTTGTAAATCTAGCAAGTGACAGAATAACAAGGTTAACGTGAGGGCAGTTGAGACGTACTATTTGCTATTTCAAGCTGCACAAAACACGTTACTTGTGCTAAAACAATATTACACAAGTAAAGCTTGAGACTGTGAAAGAAAACAAAAAAGCAGGGTTAAAATTAATGCAGATTGGTAAATGCATCATTCAGCCAACGCACAGTCGTAGCAAAACAATGACGTAGATCATCGAAGGAGCAGCGGGCGGAAGAACGGATTCTGTATTGTGGGTCGTAATTGGAGTGCTCATTTTTTCGTTTAGCAAGACTTGTTCGACGCCATTTTGTGGCAGTTTTGTTTGCTTTGCTAAGCTGCGTTAAGTGTGGGAGTACGGTACTGGAGTACAAATGCACGAGTAATACTTAAACATATATATTAACTACAAAGGCACGTTTTATATATAATAAGGTTAGTTGTCCTTTTATATTTGAAACACTGTTTATTTGACCCGGAAGTAAGCCCTCCGAAAAAAAGATCAGTTCTTCGTTGCATTAAAGTGAGTTTCTTACGTGTTTTTATATATATATATATATATATATATATATATATATATATATATAATCTGTAAGTAGGTCTATTCAGTGCAGTTTTTCTAGCCCATGTACGTTTTTTCAAGAGATGATGGTGACCGAGCATTCGCTTTTATAGTGCATACTCAGTTTTTATCGGTGCACAGTGCGTTTCTTGATGCTGTTCGTTATTCAGTTGTCTAATTTTGTTTCAAACCGTATGCATAACAATGGGAGTACTTCACTAGTGAAGTATGGCTTAAAATCAGTCCTAGGGCAGCCGGTGTCATAATGTTCAATTAGGCCCTGATTGAAAAGTTAGTGTTCTTGAACACGGATTGCATGTACAAATTATATCTCAGCTGCACATTTTGAACGTTGCATGGTTCCTTTTACGAATGGTGGAGGGTAAACTATTTGCATTGCAGTGGAAAGGTTTGTAAGATAATTTTATTGGGGCGTTAAGTTGAGGCTTTCCTGTTTCGTCCCCCGAAGAGTTTGCAGGTTACTGTCCGGGGTTGATTTGCGTTTTTGGTGCGATTTGATC
>NC_056741.1:1227939404-1227948776 GCF_019279795.1 Protopterus annectens | reverse complement strand
TAGAAGTAATGTTAAAAAAAACTGATATAACTGGAGATTTAAGTAATGTACATGAATTCATTAGAAGTTTAAATTCAGTCTCTGATTTTTTGCAATTCATATTGGGGGTTGCAGGGACTAAGGTCAATTTTTTAGATGTGACCTTGGAGTGGGATGCAGGTAAAGCAAATTTTACAAGCAAGATGCATCGTAAAAATACTTTCACTGATAATTTACATCATACCAGTTTACACCCACAGTTTTTGAAGGACAATATACTGAAAGGACAATTCATTCGAGCTGGTCGAATGATTAATGAATATGAACACTTAGTAAATGAGTTCGAATTTATTATTTCCTTGTTTTTAGAGTGTGGGTATGATGAACAGCTATTAAGGGAACAAGCACAGTTTGTGCTGAACAGGAGAAACTCTGTATCCATCTATTTTGGATGTACCATTTAACAACTTCAATAGACCTAAAACTTTCCACTGGACCATGGAGTAGTTTGCAGTTTAGATATGACTGTGGACAGTGGGTCTATAATAAAAATAAAAAGTAATTGGAGAATATTAGAAGGAAATTATGATTTGTATAAAGTAGTGGGTCCTAGTCCCTGAGTTGTTTATAAAAATCATTACAATTTAAAAACTATCTTTGAAAGAGAAGAAACAAACTGGTTAATACTGTTCGTTTGAATAGGTGTAACGGCATACACAAATTGGAAGTTGTAATTAGAGGGTCCTTTTGTCAATTTAAGTCCGATATCTTATACCATTAAAGTACATGGATTTTTCAATTTTAAAAGTACATGGGGGGGGGTCTGTGCTGAAATGCACAGCTTTTTAAATAGACATGAGTATTCGGGCATTGTGTCCGAGTAAGCGAACAATTATAGTAGTATAAAGAAAAAAGGCAAAAATGCCTTTTTTAATTGCAATTTAAAATGTTCTGATTACAATAAGTTTTTATTTTCTGTATTAGAACAAGGAATCTGAGATTTAAGGGGTGGGGATTTTAAGACAGATTTGGAACAGAAAGAAGCCTTATGGCAACTTAGTTAAATTCAGACAAGGAACATGGTATGAATGATTGTTAACGTATGTTTTTTAAAAAAGAATTGGAGGGTATATTTACATTGTTTATTAACTTCCAATGTTTTCTATTGATGTTTTAAAGTAATATTTTAGGGATGGTTCTAAGAACATAATTATAAGTGAATTTTCATTGGTTCAAACTGGTGTTTAAACTTCTGTTTCTGCGGCATGTATTCTGATGAAGTCTTTGACGAAAGCGTGGATAAAAGAGTTGTATACGCTAAAGCAGTTGGATTGTTCCTTTTGCAGTCGGCCTGGTTCCAGGTTATGGGAAGTTTATTCCGGAGACTGGGCAGCCTCTAGGAAACTAACCTGTTTCTCCAGCAGGTTTTGTTGATGTCGCATATTAGATTGGGCCTTTTGAGCAGGTAGTACATGAGGAGTTAGATTTGCGGATATGGAGCATCTCTAGTAAGGCAGGGTCTGAGATTGCCTTATAGGCAAAACACAGATCACCCCGAGCAATCTGTGCTGTACAAGTAGAGTGAAAGTGATTTGAGTGGGTTTGCATAGGATAGGTGTTGGAGGCCATGGATTCTTTGTGAGGCATTTCTGTGGCCTTTCCAGTTGGTGCAGATGTTTGGAGAGGTACATACTAAACAGGGTGTTGTACGCAATTATTGGTCTAATGAGGGAGGAATATAGAGTGGTAATGACCTCCATTGTTTTATGCTGTCCCTTTACTTATGAGATGAGCCAAGTAAAAAATACTTTTCTGACCACTGCTGCTACATGATGGTCGAATGTGACATTATCAACCCGAGTACCCAGGTCTCTCCACAGCTTGTGTACTTGGGGTGGGGGGGGTTGCCGTTGATGTGGTAATCAGTAGGGGCTGTGATTTTGCCGAATGGTATGATACATTTTTTTTTGCATTTAACTTGAGTCCATGACTTTGTCACCAGTCCTTAGTTGGGATGAGATCCTCTTGCAGTATAACTTAATTTGGGAAGTCAGTGACAGCACCCAACTTACAGTCCGCAACTTGATTAGCCACAGGCCTTTTGTGTTTGCCTGGACCTCTGAGAAGTAGATGCCAAACAGTAGGTGTCCCAGGACAGATCCTTGGGGAACTCCACTAGTGACAGGTCTGCTATTGGAGGTGCCTGTTTTGACCTTGAGGGTTCTTTCTGTGAGCCAGTTGGCCACCCACTTGAGAGAATGGGATTTACGCCAAGTTGTGTTTGCTTTTTGATGATGCTCGGGTTGGAGATTGTGTCAAAGGCCTTGGCCAAGCAGGGAAAGTTGTATATGTACTGATTTTTCCCTCCTCTAGGGCCTTGGTGACAACCTCAATGAAGTCAGCCAGGTTCAACAGGTAAGATTTGCCCTTGACCGTTTCGAACTGGGTGGTAAGTGCTTGGAGATTGCCTATGTCTTTGTTTATGAAATCCATAATAATATGCTCCATGGCTTTTCAGATCAGACTTGTCAAGTTAAGGGGGGATAGTTTCCAGGGTCAGTAGTGGCACCCCTTTTGTGCAAGGGGATGACTATGACAGTTCTCCACTCTGCTGGAATGAAGCCTGTACTTAGGCTGTGGTTGAATAGGGTGCTCTATGACAAAGCTAGTTCTTGCTGGAGATGGTGCAGAATACATCCTGCGGATACTGTCAGGTCCCATGGAAGATGTGATGTGATGTCCTATCTTGCCTTCATTCTTAGTAGGTTAGGTTTGGATCTGATCCGGCTCTGCCTTATATACAAGCTCGAGGTCTTCCACTAGCTCGTGGCTAAAACCCTATCCCATCATGCGCTAGGAGAGATCCCCAGATCTTGTTTGCCACTAAACAAGATCAGGTGCTCTTCTTACTGGCTCTGGCCAAGTACACTTTTCTTATATTTGGGAGAAATTTTGTTTTTTTTTTCTAATTTTGTGTTTTCTGCCTAATAACTTAAGCAAATTGTGTTTCTGCTGTTTTTGTGATTAAACTGCTGTTGGGTGTTTTCTCTGCTAGGCCTTTTTTTCCTTATCCCGGCTTTAAACTTAAATTTAAGTAGCCCGTTTTTAGTTAGAGGACTTTTTCCCTTTTATTGATCTTTTCAGGTTGGTTTGAGTTGCAGAACCTCCATAGTCTGTTTAAGTTAGAGGGCTTTCCCCCCTCCCTCTTCTCACTTCTCCCGGCAGAGCCCATTTAAGTTAGAGGGCTCTGCCATCCTTGTCCTTTTTCTATTAGACTTTTTCTAGGTTAGGTGGTGGTTAAAAAAGAGAGACAGACAGATCGGTTTCCTTTCTTGTTTCTGATTGGTGCTTACAATGTCTTCTTAGGATTCTAAACCATCTGGGTTTAAAAAATGTGAGGAATGCTGACATAAAATGGCCCTTACTGATAGCCATACCATTTGTGTGTACTGTTTAGGAGCTGCCCATCTCCACAGTCTCCTGTGCGATTCGTCATTCCTTTAGTCACAGGGCTTTGTTGGAGAGAGAGAGAGAGAACAAGCCGATTCTAAGAGGCCTTTTGAAAACCCCCTTCTCCAAAGCAATACAAGAAGGTCCGGGTACTTCTAAGTCTGGGCAATCTCCCAAGTCAGATAAGTGGGGGAAGAGATCTTCATCTTCCAGTGCTCTGTCGGTGCTGTCCAAAAAGGTGCCCAAAGATGTCCTTCGTGTTTTCACTGTTGCAGTCATCACATTTGGATTATCCCTGGCAGGGTAGCCCTCTGCCGGCCCGAATACCAGAGACTTAGTATTTCTACGTCGGTTGCTGTTTCTTGAGGACTGATGTCAGGTCGTCAGTGGTATAAAGGAAGGCAGCCGATGCCATTACATCAGTTTTTCTTTCCGTCGAGCCCGAAGCAGAAGCAGTTGGCATGAGTGCAGGTCGGCCACTACCTGAGTTTTTGTTTCTGAGTTGAAGTCTTCTAAAGCTAAGTTCCCTGTTGGGGATCCTTTTTTCTTGCACTAACCGATTAGAAAAAGTTAATTGTCTCGCCTATAGAAAGCAAATACCACACCTAGACTACCTCTCTTACTGCGTCAGTTGGCTAGGCCCAGACCACAGCGTCCCCCGTTGTAGCTTCTGTGCTTTAATGCCAGAACTATCCACCGGGCCTTATTGTAGCCAGAAATTTTCATTTACAGTCTTCGAATTCCGATACGGCTTCGGTAAGCCAGCTGACATCAGATCTTCCGAAAAAGCGTCAAGATAAAGACCGACAGACCGCACAAGTCCATACCTTCTGACGATGCTCCATTATGCTAGTCGTCAGTCCTCTGGTACTCGGAGGCACTTTTGCAGTCCCCGATACCCACTTCAATTGATTCGCAGGCTGCTACAGAAACCCTTTCGTAGTAAGGTATGCTGCAGAACTCTTCATAGTCTAAGGATCCTGCGGTTGTCTATACCTTGGATGGGTTCGGGCCACTGAGGAGGCACCAGCTTCCGAGGAAGTTCTTTGCACCACCAAATCTCGACACAGACTCCTTCTTTTGCAACTACCATTCTTTTGAAAACAACCAAATGTCTTCGTCCGAGGGTTCGAACCACACCCAAGCGTGCTGGCTTGCCTTTGTCTCAAATGCTTAAAATGGCAGAAGACCTCGTCATGCTGATTAGGGGAAGCCAAGCCACCCACTCAAAAAGGAAAAGGGGTCTGTCTCCAGTATTTTTGTCTGAACAATAGTCAGATGAATCTGATTCATCTGACTATGAAGACATGCAAGGCCCCCCTCCACATATGAGGATTCTGATGCAGAGGAATCCATTCCTTCAGCCTCTCCCCCAGAGGATTTTTCCTTTGAGGAAACCCTGCATACCTTAAGGGAGCATTTCCAGTGGGAGAGTCAGGACTACCCTCAGTCTAAAAAGAGACTCTGGGAGTGGAATTTCTAAATCTACCGCAGTGCAGACCCTTAGCCATCCCCCCCAGTCCTGGATGTGGTGGAGGATGTTTTTCTTGAATCCAGCTTGACTCCAGATGCCCTCTCTCCTGCTCCCAGAAAACCAGACTGGCACTACAGAGTCCCTGACTTGCACAAATATCTTCTTAAAAATCCAACAGCTGACCCTGAGGTCATTTCTCAAGGACCAAAAGGGATTAAAGCAATCTCTGCTAAGAATCCCACCCCCTCAGACAGGGATTCACGAGCTTTGGACAGATGGGATAAAAAAAGTATACACCTCGGCTACTCTTGCTGTCAGGGCACCAAACTGTCCGTTCCATATGCTTTTAATATCAGCAGCATACCTTGGAACTCCTTAAACAAAAAATGTCCTCCTTTCCTGCATGGGCAGAGCCTAAAGATTTACAAGACTTAATGCATTCTACAAGTCAAGTAACTAAACACACTGTGGTTTTGATGCCCTAGAAGCTTCTTGCAGGGCGGCAGTCACTGGATATGTGATTAGAAGACATGGATGGCTTAAGGGACAACCCCTGCCAGACCATATCGAATCTAAATTGTTGGATGCGCCCTTGCACAAAGTTAACTTATTTGGCACTAAGGCAGAAGAGGTCTTAAAAAAATATGGAAGAAAAAGCAAAATCTGTGCTAACAGTTTTCTTACAAGTCCAGCCCCTTGGATTCAGCAGGCATTTTCCCTCCAAACACTGGTCCTTTCTTGCTCCGAGTAAACGGGCCCAGCCTAGGCCCCGTGGAAACAGACCCCCCCCCCCCCCCAGACAGCAGCCCCAGGGAATGCAGAGATCTAAGCAGTGGACTTGCCTCACTTCAAAACCAAGGAGTTCTAAGCCACCGCCTTTTGGTAAGAACTCACAATGACTCACCACTTCCCAACCTACCCTCTGCCTACTTTCACATACCCCTAGGAGGAAAACCCTCCTTTCACTCAAGCACCTGGGCCACCATTACCAAGGACCAGTGGTTTCTGAACATTGTGTCTCAGGGATACAAATGGACCAGTGGTTTCTTAACATTGTGTTTCAGGAATACAAATTCTCCTCCTTCCACACCCTTCCAACACGAAGGGTTCCCAGATCTACCACCAAATCAGTGGGCAGAAGCTCAAAAGCAAATCCATTCCTTTCTTTCTTTGAAGTTAGTAGAGCACGTTCCTGCAGAACAGTTAGGCCAGGGTTTCTACTACAGACTTTTTCTGGTGCCCAGAAAAGAGGGCACCTGGTGCCCCATTCTCGATTTAGCCATTCTAAACACCTTCCTAGTGATCCCAAAATTCAAAATGCTCACCCTCCAGCAGCTGCTACCCATGCTGTCCAAGGACGCTTGGCTAGCCACCCTGGACCTAAGAGGCATACCTCCACATTCCTATCAGGGAGTCATGCAGAAAATCTCCGCTTCAGGGCAGGATCTCAACACTTTCAGCTCTCTGCACTTACCTTTGGCTTATCTACTGCTCTCAGAGTTTTCACAAAATTCCTGGCTCTGATCATTGCCTTTTGCAGACAAAGAAATATTCAAATTTATTCCTACTTAGATGACTGCCTTATTCAGGCAGACAGCCAAGAAAAGCTGCTCAAACACATGGCCTTTGTAAAGAGCCTACTAATCTTCCCTAGGGTACACAAAGGATGATCTTCCTGGGAGCAAGCCTGGACACAGCATCCCAGATGGCATACCTTGCACCAGAGAAACACATTTTCTGTCATGTTACTTATCTCATCTGGCCACCAGGCCCCAGCTTTCTGCAAGGGGAATCCTGCAAGCCCTGGGGTTCATGGCTTCTTGCGTACTCTTCATTCCATATGCCAGACTGCATATGAGGAAACTTCAGTGGTATCTAAAGAGCCTTTAGTGTTTACACTCTCAAGACTTGGGAACTCTTCATTATACCTTGCCTGAGAAAGGAATTTCTTTGGTGGGCAGCAGCATGCTCCCACAACAAGGGACTGGCCTTTTCCCCACACTCCGCCGCCCAGACCCTCACCTCAGACTATGCTTGGGGTGCATACAGGGCCAATGGAGCCCACAGCAAATTCCCCTGCACATCAATCAAAAACAGATGGCTGTGCAGCAGGCCTTGATGGCTTTCAAACCCCTTCTCTCTCCAGGGGTTCTCCTGATCAAAACAGACAACACCATTGTGATGTACATAAACAAGCAGGGAGGGACTCACTCCTACCGGGTGCAGGCTGGCCATGACCCTTTGGCGCTCAGCCTTTTCCATGGAACTACACCTGTTGGTGTACAATACCTACCAGACTCTCAACTCCTTGGCAGACCAATTAAGTAGAAAGCTTTTGGTCCCACAATAGTGGCAGCTCAACAGAAATACCTTCTTCCTAATAACTCAGAAATGGGGAACCCCAAAGGTCGACCTATTTGCCTCCCACACCAACCATCAGCTCAGCAAAATCTGTACCAGTGAGCATCACTACATGGCTTGGAAAGTGGATGCCCTGTCCTACCCCTGGGTCAACTATTCTCTGTATACCTTTCCTCCCCTACCTGTCATCACCAGGATACTGCCGAAAATAAGGGAGGAAAAAACAAGGATCAGTGTCATAGCTGCAGACTGGCCCTGACAGCACTGATACCCCTTGCAGTGCAGCCTGTCCCCGCTGCCTCCATGGCATCTTCCTCTGATTCCAAACCTAACTCAGAGGGAAGAGGAATTCATGCACCTCCAATTGCAGACACTCTGTTTGGCAGCTTGGCTTATTCCCTAACCCCGGACCAATCTTCCATCCTCGGTAAACCAGTTCTGGGTGTTATCCGTGAAGGCAGACGCCCTAGCACCAGCAAGTCTTGTGGAGATAAATGGAAAAGGTTCTGCACCTGGATCCAGGCTAAAGGGTTAATACGACACAGCCCTCCATCCCTCTCATCCTGGATTACTTAGCTGACCTACTACACAGTGGTCTTTCTCCTTTCTCAAAATTCATGCCTCTATTTCTGCTCATTTTCCCACTGAACAGCCTCTCTTCTCGCATCTTTTGATTAAACAGTTCCTTAGTGGGCTAGCAACTTGAGATCCCCAGAAGGGCACCAACACCAGCTTGGGACCTTAACGTCGTCTTGGAAAAGGTCACTCTGCCTCCTTTCGAACCAACTTCTGCAGAGCTAAAATTTCTCTCCTGGAAGACTGCCTTCCTTCTGGCCATCACTCATGGCTTTGGAACCCTTCATCTTCCATGCAGACAGGGTATCCTAACTAAAACTAAAATCCTAAAACTAAGCCGTCCTTCATGCCCAATGTGGTGTCCAGTGCGGCTCTCAACCAAATCCATTCATCTGCCCACCTTCAGGATAGGGCAAGAGTAACTGATGTGATGGTTTTGGCTACCTTACTTTATACCACTGACGGCCTGACGTCAGTCCTAAAGCGACAGCAACCGACGCAGAAATACTAAGTCTCTGATATTTGGGGAGGCTGAAGGCTTACCCGGCAGGGATAACCCAAATGTGATGACTGCAACAGTGAATACACTCAAAACATCTACATTTATGGTAACTGTACACAACTGTACATTTTTCTCACCTGATCTGAAGGCTGTCTGATCTGAGAGGCCTGTTACTTCGGCTCCATCAGTCTGGATGCCAGTGGAGTTTCAGTTGCGAAGCTGGTCCCCTGAATTGGAACCAGGATCCCCCACGCTTAGGTCACCATTGCTTCAGCCCTTCAAATCTCCTGCCCACTTGACTCGATTTTCCAGGAGCCTGTCTGACGACGTGGATTGTGTGGTGCAGATGCTATTCAACTTTGATAGATGGGTTCAGCAGATCTACCCTGATCTCACAAGCGTTCCCCATATTCCATCTGTGGTTTGACAGACAGCACCTACTGGGGTCAGCCTTGCTGTGATCTCTTAAGGTCCCCTTGTGACACCAAATGCAGTAGCTACTTTGCCCTGCTGTTGTGCGATCTAAGATTTATACAATTACGGTGGGGGGGGGGGTGCGTGGAGGCCTTGCCTCCTGCAATTTTTTGTATTCCATCTTTAGAGTCGCTCTTAAACGATGGCTGTTTTTTGTTCACTATTTGAAGTGTTTAATATTTAAAAAGATAAAAATATATAAATTATGCTAACATAAATGGGGGGGGGGTAAATGATTTTGTGCATGCTCTATAACTTTGTGTGCATCCTTTGCATTAGCATATGTGTTGTGTAATGTATGGCTCTGCACATTTGACTGAAGTCTGTAGCCACATTTGATGGAATCACAATTGAAAACATACAGAACAAATACCCCCAGCCCCTTACTTGTATATGCTAATTTCATGACCTCACACCTGTGGGTAGGGAAAGAGAAAAAACGCAAACATTGAATTTGTGCTAGTGCATGTCTGTGCAGCTTGGGAGTACGACATGGGCAATATAGTAGGTTGCATGAATTTTGTTATGCTAAAGACTGTAAATAGGCTTTCAGTCA
>NC_056741.1:1227861352-1227933904 GCF_019279795.1 Protopterus annectens | reverse complement strand
GGGTGTCTGCTAGCTTTTCTTCTGGAGGAAAAAATAGATATATGTTGAGATCTGTTTATATTTCTAATCTGACATTCGTCAGTGTAGGGGAATGCCTCAGGATTTTGGGTGTTATGGCATCTGGGATTCACATGATATCCCTGCAAGACTCAGTGTGAGAAAGATACTGTGGTATCAGACATTTTTGATCCCAACATTAACACCCTTTACCTTTTTAAGTACTTGTGCTGGGGCTTGTCAGAATAGAAATATTTTGATGGAGGCAGCAGATCATCTTAAATCCAGGTCCCCCCTCGCCTTCCCTGCTTGAAAGCAGTCATTTACCACAGATGCTTCAGACTGCTTGGGGAGAAGTTTCATGAGGGATACAACTGCATGAGTGTGAGACACCAGTAACAGTTGTAAGCACACAGATGTCAAGGAAATGCTTGCCTTGGTCAAGGCACTCAACTCTTGTCCAGCTTTGGTTCCTGGGATCTTTTCAAGGAGTTACAGACGATACCACAGTCATTCAGTATGCCAACAAGCAAGGGGGGAAACCAGGTCTTGCCCTCTTTGCAGACTAGCCATATTGGCTTGGGATATAGCTTCACAGCACAGTCTCACTCTACAGGCATCCTGAATTCCTTCAGAACAAAAATTTGTGTGGCAGGCAAGCTGAGAAGGACCATGGCAGGCCCTCACAATTGGAAACTAGATCAGGGGGTCTTACAGGATTTTGACCTATCTGTGGGGAGTTCCTCGAGTAGATGTCATAAGTTGATTGTTCCGAGATGAGGCTAAGGTTTTGTTCCAAAACTCCATTGAAGGACTGGCAGACAGTTAGTTATTCATTTCCTTGGGACAGGAATGCTCCTATATGCTTTTCTACCCTTTCCACTAATATAAGGGTACGTGTGAAGATTAAAAAGAAATCCTCTGAGTTTAGTACGGTGACTCCCTTATGGCTCTGGTAGCCATGGATGTTTTTAGTATTACACTTGCATCCATAACTGATGGGATTTCCTGCCATGGAAGCTCTTGGCTGGCCTGACTACCAGAGAATTTTCTCCTGAAGCTGGCGGATACCCCATCTGACGTCAAGGCGTCCGTGTATAAAGAAAGCCAGACAGTGCCCTACCTTCATTGCTTTTAAGCCCTAAAAAAAAACAGGAGGCCCCTAACAAGTCCCTCAAGGCAGGGGTTTAAGCCACAACTGCATAGTATGTACAGAGTAGGAGGGAACAAAAGGGAATTAGGGAATGCCCACCCCAATGTCATAGGGCAAGAGAGAAAGGAAGGAGGGAAAGAATACTTCAGCAGTGAATACACTCGCATCTACCCTTCCAGTAAGTGTACACAACTGACTGTGTTCTTTGTGTTTCACTGTTGCAGCCGTAACTAATGGGATATTAACCCAAAATAATGTATGTCTGTTTTTGACAGTTACCTATGGTACTGGAGTGGTTATTTCCTACTTAACGTGTTCTGTATGGACTTTACTCATTCATCTGTTTTTATTTTTTCATTTGCACTCTATCATCTTTTTGTTATGATTTCAGCTGTCCACATATAGCTGCTGATTTAGTTTTAATGGTGGATGTTCATCGTGCATACAGCTGCAGTAATAACATATGGGTTCTCTGCCGTCAGGCGGTCCCTCGGTCGGACGAATTCCAAAGTCTTGGTCCGGCGTCTGTTGTTGTCGCTTATTTTCCTGATGTCAGTGAGGCAGGAGTATATAAGACACAGCCGACGCCATTTTCTTCAGTCTTTTTTGCCGCACGGTGCCCGAAGCAGAAGCAGTTCGCAAGTGCTGGTCGGCCAGCTCCTGAATTTACGAAAAATTTGGAAACCGAAGTCTTCATTAAAGCTAAGTACCCCGTTGGGGAAACTTTTCTTGCCTCAGACCGATGTCAAAAAGTTAACAATTGCATCTCTTGTGGGAAGCAAATACCGCATAAGGATTTCCATTCCTTTTGCATACCTTGTTTAGGCCCAGACCACGACGTCTCGGGCTGTCGCTTTTGTGCTACTTTCAATAAACGCACTATCAAGCGTCGGGCGGAGTTCGCCCAACATTTATTTGGTAAAGCATTTGATTATAAAATGTCGGAGACTCAGACTACCGTTTTGTCCAAAAACACAAGGACCGACACGACGCCAAAACCGCCTACACGTGGTCCGGTTCTCAGCGAGATGCCTATGCAGTCCCTGACTACCGACGACACCTCCTTGGCGGGGTCTTCTGTACCCGAGACCGCAGGTACCTCGGCCCATACCCAGACTACAACCACCGAAGCCACTGTGAGCGTTGAGTCTCCTAATGTGGACAGGTCCACTTCCACCCATGGTGTGTCTAGACCCTCATCTTCCTTTTCCATTAAGGCCTTTAAGTCCAAATCAGCCAGGCATCCCCAGAGGCCTGTTGCACAGGGCCCATCCACAAGCCCCATGCCTAAAAAACAGATGCTTAAAATGGCTGAGGATTTAATTACTCTTATCAGGGGTTCCCAGCCCCCTTCTGACAAGAGGCCCAGAGTGGAGGAAGATTCTCCCTCTTCTGATCAGGCTCCATTTTTTCAGAACACTCTGATGTAGAAGAGCAATCTTACTCCCCTTTTGAAGATTCTGATGCAGAGCAATCCATTCCTTCTGTATCTCCCCCTGAGGATTATTCTTTTGGGGAAACCTTGCACACTTTGAGGGAACACTTCCATTGGGAAGGCCAAGACTTTTCTGATTCCAAGAAAAGACTGAGGGAATTTCTTTTGTTACCTCAACACAGACCTCTGGCGATACCTCCTGTCTTGGATGTACTTGATGATGTTTATTCGGAGGCTTGCCTTAACCCGGATTCCCTGCCTCCTGCCCCAGTCAAGCCTGATAGGTACTACAGAGTTCCTAACTCTCACCAATTTCTTTTCAAAAGCCATAATGCTGACCCTGAAACCATTTCTCAAGGCCCCAAGGGAATGAAGGCCTCTACTGCTAAGAATCCACTTCCTTCCAAAAGAGAGTCAAGATCCTTAGAAAGGTGGGGAAAAAAGGTATATACCTCGGCCACCCTAGCCATGAGGGCCTTAAATTGTCAGTTTCATATGCTTAAATATCAGCAGTTTCTGTTATCACAATTAAGAAATAAAATGTCTCAACCTGAACAACCAGATTTGAAGGAGTTGCAGGATATGATGCATAGTGCAGAACAAGTGGTTAAACACACCTTACAATGTGGTTATGATGCCCTAGAGGCCTCAAGTTAGAGCTGCAGTTACAGGATCAGTCATTCGTAGGCATGCATGGCTTAGGGAACAAATCTTGCCTGATCATGTGCTAAGTTACTAGATGCTCCTTTACAAAAGTATGTGCTATTTGGTACTAATGCTGAGGAGATACTACGGAAAATGGAAGAAAAAGCCAAATCTATGCAAACTGTCAAAGCTTTTCTGCAGGTTCGACCACCACGTTTTAGCAGAAATTAGCCTTCTAAAAACTGGTCCTTTCCAGCCACGGACAGGCCCCAAAGAGGAAAATATAGGCGCACAAGGGGCAGAGGTCAATCACAAGGATCTTATAGAGGCAGGCAATGGCAAGCTCCAGCACCAAGAGGTGGTGAAAACGGTGCACAGCAATACAGGAAAGAAACCCAATGACTTCCTCCTTTCCATGCCAAGCAAGTCTCAGCTGGCAGCACCCTTGGGAGGAAAGCTGGCATTATTTGCAAGAAATTGGCATATGGTCACAACAGACAAATGGATCCTGGACGTTATAAACAGAGGCTACAGATTTCATTTTCACACTCTTCCAAAAATGAGGCATGCCAAACCTGCCACACAATCAAAGGGCAGAGGCACAACTACAAATTTCAAAGCTCATAGACATGAAAGCTATTCAAGAGGTACCTACTCACGAATCAAGGGTTTTATTCCAGGCTATTTCTGGTACCAAGGAAAGGAACCGACTGGAGACCCATTTTGGACTTATCCATCCTAAACACATTCTTACTCGTACCAAAATTCAAGATGCTCACATTACAGCAGCTTCTTCCCATGCTGGGCAAGGGGTTTTGGCTGGTAACATTGGACCTCAAGGAGGCATACCTGCATGTCCCAATCGGACAAAGCTGCAGAAGATACCTCAGATTTCTTGCAGGTTCAATTCACTATCAATTCTCTGCATTGCCCTTTGGCTTATCTACTGCGCCCAGAGTATTCACGAAATGCCTGGCATCAGTAATTGCCTACTGCAGACTTCAAGGGATACAAATCTACCCTTATTTGGACGACTGCCTGATCCAAGCGGACAGCAAGCACGTACTTTTAGAACATCTGGCTTATGCAACACGGTTACTGAATGCTCTGGGATACACAATCAACAAAGAGAAATCCAGGCTAACACCAGCTCAGAGAACAACTTTCCTGGGTGCCAACTTGGACACAAACACCCAGATGGCCTATCTTACGCCAGAAAAGCAGAGGCAACTAACTCAGTATTTCAAAATGCTAGCAAATTGTACCAGGCTTACTGCAAGGAAAATCCTGCAGGCTCTGGGCTTCATGGCATCTTGCATTCTTTTAATCCCATGTGCAAAGTTGCATATGAGGAAACTTCAATGGTTCCTAAAAAATCTATGGTCTCAGCACAGCCACAGTTTGGAAACAATAATACCAATAATTCCATGTTTGCAAAAGGAATTTCTATGGTGGGCTCAAGCATGTCAAACAAACACAGGTCTCCCATTCTGCAAGCCTCAAGCAAATCAAGTCATCACAACAGACGCCTCAGATTATGCCTGGGGGGCGCACATGACAGACAGGTGCATTCAGGGCAAATGGTCCCAAAAGGAAAAGCACCTTCACATCAATCAAAAAGAAATGCTAGCAGTAATAAATGCAGTTACAGCTTTCAAGAACCTCCTGCATCCAGGACAATTATTGATAAGAACAGACAACACCACAGTTATGTGGTACATAAACAAGGAGGAACACATTCAAACCCCCTGTGCAGACTAGCCATGACACTTTGGAACTTGGCTCTGGAATGGCAAATCGAACTTCAAGCACAGTACTTGCCAGGTTTGGAAAACACGCTGGCAGACAATCTAAGCAGAAATATGACAGATCCACACGAATGGAGATTACCTCAAGTGTTTACAGAGATAATCCAAGCGTGGGGGAGGCCAGACATAGATCTCTTCGCCTCCCACAGGAATAGTCAATTGGAAAAGTTTTGTTCAAGGACCTCTCATCCAAAGGCCTGGAGAGTGGACGCCCTTTCATTCATTTGGGCAGCATGGACAGTTTACGCTTTCCCACCTCTGCCTCTTCTGCCCAAGGTGCTCTTGAAAGCAAGAACAGAGAGACCAAAGATGATACTGATTGCTCCAGACTGGCCAAGACAACACTGGTACCCACTCCTGAGGAGCCTAACACACACTCCTCCCTGGTCCCTACCCCTAATGCCTCTTCTGCTGACTCAGCACAACTACAAAACTCTTCATAGTCAGCTGAAAACACTCAATCTCGCTGCATGGAAAATTCCTTAACACCTCAACAGACCTTACTCCCCAAAGAGGTACAGGATGTCATTTTGGAGGCCAGACGGCCATCTACTAGAAAGGCTTACTCAGCAAAATGGAAACGGTTTTGCTCTTGGAATGAGAAAAAAGGCCAGGACCCTACAAAACTAAATTTGCCACAGGTATTACAGTATCTAGCTGAGCTGCTGAACAGTGGACTTTCATTTTCCTCCATAAAAATCCATGCCTCAGCCATTTCTGCAGAATTCAACACGGATCCACCCTTATTCTCTCACCCACTCTTAAGACAAGTTCCTCTGAGGGGCTAAGAATATAAGACCACCAAGGAAGCAGCCAGTGCCAGCCTGGGATCTTAATTATATTCTAGAAAAATTAACATTGCCTCCCTTTGAACCAGCTGCCTCAACAGATTTGCAACATTTGTCCTGGAAAACAGCCTTTCTTCTGGCCATTACCTCAGCTCTGAGGGTTTCGGAACTACAAGCCCTCATGGCTGTGCAGCCCTTTCTCATCTTCCATCAGGACAGGGTTTCCCTTCAAACCAACCCATCATTTATGCCTAAAGTGGTATCCAGGGTAGCTTTAAATCAAGCCATACACTTGCCTACCTTTTACCCCAATCCTCAAAACAAAGGGGAAAGGCTGCTACACTCTTTAGACATCCATAGACAGCTACGTTATTATTTAGATCGAACAAAGCCTTTTAGGAAAACAGAACAACTTTTTGTGTCCTATGCTGTAGGAGCTCAAGGGAAGCCAGTGACCAAACAGACAATTTCAAAATGGATAGGCCACTGCATACGGTTTTGTTACTCCTATCATGGAAAATCTGTCCCTACGGGCATCAGATCCCACTCCACCAGGGCCACAGCTACCTCTACAGCCTTCCTCAGAGGAGTTCCTACCAAAGATATTTTGGAGGCAGCCACTTGGAGTTCTGTACATACCTTCACAAGACACTACCACCTGCCTTTATATTCCAAAACCAGAGCAGGCTTTGCTACTGCTGTGTTGCAGGGCATTCTGGCTCATCCTAGTTTTACCTAGTGCCTACCACCCTGTGCGTAGCTTTGGGATTCTACTCATATGTTATTACTGCAGCTGTATGCACGATGAACATAGTACAGTTTTGTACCTACCATAAATGTAGATGTTAGAGTGCAAATACAGCTGCAGTACAGATTTCCCTCCCTCCATCCTTTCTTGGTAAAGGTTTAGGACCTAACCCCTCTTCATACAAACTGTTTGGGTTATCCTTCTATGGTATATTTGCTTGCAACTACTGTTTTTTGATTACATTGCATTGCATGTATATAAATATAATTTATGTATTGGCTTCCTACTGGGGGCACCTGACAATCTGGGGCAAGAAATACCGAAGAAAATGGCGTCGGCTGCGTCTTGTATACTCCTGCCTCACTGACGTCAGGAAAAGAAGCGACAACAACCGACGCCGGACCAAGACTTTGGAATTCGGCCGACAGAGGGGACCGCCTGACGGCAGAGAACCCATATGTTATTACTGCAGCTGTATTAGCACTCGAACATCTACATTTATGGTAGGTACAAAACTGTGCTTTTCTGTAAAGGGGAAGCTATGCTAAAGGTTGGCTGGTCATGAAATTTATAAGAAAGCTTAACATTTTTGAAGGTCTCAGCAGTTGTACTGAACTGCACAAAAGTTAAGCAAGTTTAAGGCACTTCTGCATGTTTTTTTTTAAAAGGTTAAAATAGGCAATAAAGGCTTGCAGTTAAAAGCATTTTTCATCATAATGTTACATAAAGGATTTTCTTTAGCATACGTTTGTGAGCCAAGAATGTTTTTAAGTTTGGATGATAATTTTGCGTTCTCATCTTCTAGCAGGATCTAGTGCAGTGATTCGATGCTTAATGGAACTCTTGGCTGCACCAAGTCGACCTGACAGGGAGAGGCCTTCATTGCTTCGACGCCGCGTGGCCTATGAAAGACGGTAATTAGAAACTGCTAGTAATTTGCAAAAGAAACCGATTTTGCTAACCAGGAATGTGCAGCTAGGCATAACTAATCAGTGGACGCTTGAGTAGAGTCAAACTAGATAAGATTTGTGTTTTATAGGATCAAAACATGCTTAACATTATTAAGTCTTTGTACAAGGTTAAATCTGGCATGTTTTAGCTTTAAAATTTTGAAGCAGTCAAGTTATTGTGCTACTTCACAACATACTTTTACTTTTTCAGTTGTATTGTCTTAAATATCTTATTGAGGTGGGTGCAGAGTTAAAAAAAAAAATGAAGTATGGTAAAATGTAATGTGCATAGTTTAGTTGGCTGTTTTTAGCTATTAAATGGAATCCTATAATTTTGCATTTTTCTTTATAGCTTTCAGCTGTCTGACTCCTCTGGTGATTGACCTTATTTTCCTCCATTATGCAAGTGTCTGCTGTAGTGGAGAATTGGCTGGCTACCAGAAGCTGTTGTCCTGGCTGACTTAGTATTTTATACATCTTGCTCTTTACCACCTAAGTAGATGAAAAGCACACTGCTTCTACACAATTAACTTTAGCTGCAGTGATCCTGCACTGCTTTTCAGGGCATAGCCCCTATTTGTCAACCTCTTTCTGTTGGTCGCAAGTAAGATAATATTTGGGTTGGTGTATTCAGCATTCTCTCAGGATAAGAGCTTACACCAACTGCTCAGTCCCTTAATTTTGGAAGGCTTCTCCAGATCCTGGGCTTTTCACTTGAGTCTAAGTTGCCAGAGGTGCAGTCAGGGCTTTATCTCTCTGTTTTGTGCTGCTCTTTGTAGAAGCAGCAGTACTGAGATAAAGTTCTGTAGGTGTTTTGTGAAAGTGACACTTGCAGCACTGTTGATTCTGTAAGTCAGTGGGATGAAGTCTGTACTGCAGTCCATATAACCCAGGTTTTGTTGAAGTCTGGATGCTGGAGGGGAGTGTATGATGAGATGGTATATGGGCATGATTAAGATACGTCTGCTTTCTTGAACTTGAGAAGAACGTGTAGGAGTATGTGACCAGACAGGAACTGTGGTAGGCAACCAGAGCTGTGGTGATGGAGGCAGTACAGCTTTGTAAGCAGGCAGCTATGTAAATTAGTCCTTTGAGAGCCACCTGTTGAATAAACGCATCAATGATATGCCTACAACATGCATTGCATCCAGGAAAGTAAGAGCCATGGGGATTTAAAGTCACCAGGAGTCCCACAAAAAGAGAAGTGAGAGGAAGTTGAGCCACGTGCTTTAAGGAACACATCAAGGGTGTGCCTATACGAGGCATTGGACCCTGTGAAATAAGAGCCTTGGATATTTGAAGTCACTAGCAGCCAACCAAAAAGTGTAGGGAGGACCTTATAAGTTTAATGTATACTTATTGTGTGAAGTGTTATAGTTTGCCAAACTTTCAGTATCAATTTCTTCTGCTGTTGCCAGTGCTGGTCTTCAGCTGACAATGTGCTTCCAGTTTTCTAACTGGTGTGTTATAAGAGAGGAGTAGCCAGGTGCCATTTATATTTTTTTGCTTACTTCACTCTGAAGTTGACTATCAGCTGCTGCCAGCTCCTCCTGTTTGCCACATGAACTGGACCAACCTTAGTCTCCTAGGGCTCAACCTGACCCATGTCTTGGACCAGTGAGGAGACTTGAAAACACTGGTGCATCATTATACACCCACTGAGGGGGGTGCCCTAACCCCCTTCCACCATCCAAGAGGTATACCACTTGCATTGTTAATGCTGCTTTTGCAGTGTACTCATGCAGCACTCCCCCACCTCGGTGGGTGTAACAGAGTCTGAATCACTGCAATCCTGCACTCTCTGGTTCCTCCGGTGTCTGTCCTGTTATATAACCCAGGTTGTCTGGCGCAGGAAGAGCTTTTATTTTTCTGTGCAATTGAATGGACACACTTTTATTCTTGTTGGTCAAATCTGCAAGTTCTTTACACATTACTTATGGTTTCCCGATAGTTTTCAACAAATAAAATAGCATTTCCCTTGAGTTTTGAGAAGTATTCCTTGTTTAAACATGAATTTCTTTCACCTTTAAGCATAATATTATAGTTACTGCCATTGCTGTTCCAAATTTCCAGTTTTTAAATTGGGATGTTTTCCAGGTTCCTGGAAGCTACAGTAATGCTACTAAAGAGTGATAGAATGCCTATTTTCATCCAGTTCGACATGTGAGTTGTCGCA
The DNA here is from genome assembly GCF_019279795.1 of Protopterus annectens. Classification (NCBI taxonomy): domain Eukaryota; kingdom Metazoa; phylum Chordata; order Ceratodontiformes; family Protopteridae; genus Protopterus; species Protopterus annectens. The sequence continues at coordinate 1,227,924,204 of NC_056741.1, read as the reverse complement.
TCTGACCCACCTACACAGACTTTGAAGCTTCTTTTGGGTCTAGGGCTTTGACTTCTCCCTTACCCATAATTCCCTGCATTTCACCCAGGTACCTCAGATCTCATTTGCTGGCTGTTTCAGACATACTTTTGAAGGCTTCCTTTTGCAGCATTTTTTTTTGTGCATTCAAGGTATCACTCCTTCCCTAATGAGAGTATCTGATATCGCCCTTTTCATTCTACTTCACTGATGGGTTTTGGATCTGATCAGACTCTGCTGCCTTCCACAGACTTAAGCTTCCAGGCTTGAGCTCCTCCTTTACCCGTAATCCTCCACCCCTAGCCTAACCTCCCCAGATCTTGTTTGCCCCTAGTGTGTTAAGACGTGATTACCAGCGCTTGAGCAGTTAAGTGTAGTTTTTCATAGTTTCTCTGTACTTTCTAGTTATTTTTAGTGTACTTAGTGAATTTAAACTTTCTCCCTTCTCTGTTTAGCTCTTAAGGTGAATTAGGGCTATTTTTAGTTGTCCTTAATCTCCTCCTTACTCTTCTGGCTTTTGCTCTTTTTGTCTCCTTTTTTTATATTATATTTAGATTTATTAGTGAATTGTTCTCTCTCTCCTGTAGCATGGATAAGTCTACAGGATTTAAAAGGTGAGGTAAGTGAGAAAAATTCCACACTGAAGCACACAATAGATAAGTGTATTGTTTCGGGCCGACTCACCTGGATTCCTCTTGTAGCATCTGTGAGGGGTTTAATCCAAGAGCCATTCAGGAAAAGAACAAGTTGATTTTGATGGGCTTTATGCCAGCTCCTCTTTCTTCACCAGGGGGCTCAACCCCCATGTAAGGATTCTCTTGGCTCTTAGGCCAAGAAACTGCACCACAAAGAGTCCAGGGTGTCTTTGGAGCCTCCTGCCAAGTCTCCAAAGGTTTTGGGATCTGAGGACATCGGTGCCAAGGTCCATGTTGGCTCCATCTGATCCCATTGATTTAACAGCTCTGAGTGAGCCTTCGACTTCACCCAAGTCTCCACATCCTAAGTCCTTGGATCAGAGCAGTCTTCCACCCCTTCAGACCTGTAGATCTCTGGATCAGCAGTCCTTTTTGGTATCCAGAGAGGTCCATTCCTTCAGTTTCCCACTGCAGTGCCTTCTAAGGTTTTGCAAACCCCAGGCACACTCGTCCATCTTCAGTGGCTTCCTCCCGATCCTGTCAGAGCCTATATGATGACATGAGTAAAATGGTAAGATCAGTCATAAAGGCTCAGATTTAGGTGGAGGTCCTACCAGCTACTTCCCTTCGTGGGTTTGAGCCTTTCCCTTCTACTTTTTCTCCTCCTCCATTCTGTGTTTCGGTTTTTTGAGCATCAGGACAGTAGTCTTCTGAGGGATTTGGGCCCTGATCAGTGGGCTCTTGCTTCTTCGCTGACCATCACCCTTGACTGCCTCTGCTCCAGGGTCCTTGGATCAGTGTGTGTCCCGGATCAGAGATGTTGCCAGGGGTGTGAGGTTCATCTCCAGTATTTTTGGATCTGTTCCTCCTCTTTGGAACCTCGGCCCTCAACAGCCTGAGTCCGGTTCTGCCTGGGTGTCGAGGTTCTGGTGAGCTTCCTCCATCTTCCTCTGGATCTTTGGCCTTCCAGGTTATAGAAAAGGCCTTCTGTGTTAGGGTACCAGACCCTTTGACTTCTCTTCCCTGTGCGCCAGCATTGGATCTGAGACTTGGATCTGTCATTTTTGTCCAGGGTCAGCCTGCCTTGAAAGGCCACCAGTCCGATGTTCTTCGTGTTTCACTGTTGCAATCATTACATTTGGGTAATTCTGCTGGCAGGTTGCCCTCGGTCGGCCTGAATTCCAAAGTCCTGGGTCCTGCGTCGGCCGCTTTTGCCCCTTCCCTGATGTCAGGGGTATAGAAGATGCGGCTGACGCCATTTTCTTTAGTCTTTCTTGCCGCGCGGTGCCCGAAGCAGAAGCAGTTCGCAAGTGCCGGTTGGCCGACTCCTGAGATTTTCGAGTTCGAATTTCAGATCCGAAGTCTTCCATAAAGCTAAGTAACCCGTTGGGGAAATTTTTTTCTTGCTCCAGAACCAATGTCAGAAAAAGTTAATAATTGTATTTCTTGTGGGAAGCAAATACCTCATAAGGACTTTCATTCTTACTGTATTCCTTGCCTAGGCCCTGATCACAACGTTTCTGGTTGTCTGTTTTGTGCTAGATTTAACCAACGCACTATTAAGCGTCTGTATGATTTTGCATTAAAATACTTTGGACGCAGGTTTAATTATCCAGAAATGTCAGAAAGCCATCCGACTACCGGAGTTCACAAAAAACGCAAAGAAAAAAGAAAAAAACAACCGAGGCCCAAAACAGACGAAGTTTCTCCTAAGCCAGTCGCAGGTTCTCAGTGAGGTGCTTTCGCAGCCCCTGACGCCCGCTACTTTAGAGTCGCAGGCTGCTACCGACTCCCACGTGGAGTCGACTATGCCACTGGAAACTCAAGGTATTGCAGCCTTGGACGCTATTCCTTCAGATGGGTCTGGAGCCGCTGAGCAGGCACCGGCTTCTGAGGGTGTATTCAGACCTAAACATCTATACATTAAACCGACTTCAAAGGCAAAGACTAAAGCACCTTCAAAGGCAAAGAAGCAAATTAAAGAGCCACGTGGATAGGCCTCCATGCCCAAAAAGCAGATGCTCAAAATGGCTGAAGACTTGATTACCTTGATCAGGGGTTCCCATCGATCCCTGCACATCCCCCTCCTGATAAGAGGCCTAGGCAAGAGACTGACTATGAATCTTCAGATCAGGTTTCCATTTCTTCTGATTCCTCTTCTGATCAGGAATATTCTTTTCCCCCCTATGAGGATTCTGATGCTGAAGAATCTATACCTTCAGCTTCTCCTCCTGAGGGTTTTGGGGAAACCTTACATACCATGTGGGAGCATTTCCACTGGGAGAGCTAAGATTTTTCAGAATTTAAAAAGAGGCTCAGGGATTTCCTCATCCCACCTGTATTAGACATTGTAGATGATGTGTTTTCGGAGTCTAGCCTTACCCCTGACTCCTTACCTCCAGTTAAGCCTGGCAGATATTACAGGGTTCCTGACTCTCATAAATTTCTTTTTAAAAACCCTGCTGCAGACCCAGAAACTATTTCTCAAGGTCCCAAAGGAGTTAAGGCTTCCGCTGCAAAAAACCCTACCCCCTCTGATGGATTCTAGGGCACTGGACAGATGGGGAAAAAGGTTTACACATCTGCTACCTTGGCTTATAAGGGCCTTAAACTGTCAGTTTCATATGCTCAAATATCAGCAACATGTCATGGCATTGCTTAAACAGAAAATGTTAAACTATGTGTGCAGAAAACAAGGAAATGCAAGATATATTGCATGCAGCTGAACAAGATGGAAAGCATACTTTGCAATGTGGTTTTGATTCTTTAGAGGCCTCCTGCAGGGCTGCATTTACAGGTTCTGTAATTAGGAGGCATGCTTGGTTAAAGGAACAAAATCTTCCTGATAATGTTAAAGTTAAATTATTAGATGCACCTTTACAGCATGATACTTTGTTTGGTGTGTTAAGGCAGAAGAGCTGTTAAAGAAAATGAAGGACAAAGCTAAATCTATGCAAACGGTCAAATATTTTTTACAAGTACAGCCACCTAGGTTCAGTAGACACGGGCCAACAAAGAATTGGTCCTTTCCTGTCTCAGACCTCAGAGGGGCAGACCCAGATGCCCTAGAGGCAGATCCCAGGTGCAAGGTTCATTCTGCTCAAAGCAATGGGGGGCCTCTACCTCCAAAGTGGGAGAAGACAAACCACAACCATTCAGGAAACCGTCCCAGTGACTTCCCCCTGTCTGCACCAAGCACTTATAACCTGGCAGCCCCCTTAGGGGGAACATTAGCACTGTTTTCACAAAATTGGCACATTATAACCCAGGACAGATGGGTCTTAAATATCGTGTTACAAGGCTACAAGTTCCATTTCCATACCCTGCCAAAAGTAAACGGCTGGCCAGATCTACCACAAAATCAATGGGCAGAGGCACAAAAACAAGTCTCATCCATCATGGACAATGGGGGCCTTTCAACTACCAGAGCAAGAGCTGGGACAAGGATTTTACTCAAGACTGTTCTTGGTACCCAGAAAGAACAAGGCCTGGAGGCCAATACTGGACCTATCTATTTTGAACACATACCTGGATATTCCAAAATTCAAGATGTTGACTTTGCAGCAACTTCTGCCCATGCTGGGCAATAACGCTTGGCTTGTGACTTTAGACCTAAAAGAGGCATACCTGCATGTCCCAATCAGACAAATATGCAGAAGATACCTCAGATTCAAGGCTGGCTCAATGCATTACCAATTCTCTGCATTGCCCTTTGGCTTATCTACTGCGCCCAGGGTCTTCACAAAGTGCCTGGCACCAGTAATCGCATTCTGCAGACAAAGAGGAATACAAATATATCCTTACTTGGACGACTGTCTAAGTCAAGCATTGAACAAGGACATTCTTCTACAGCATGTGGCGTTTGTGAAAAGACTTCTAACATGCCTAGGGTACAAAGTCAACGAAAAGAAATCAAAACTAGTACCCTCTCAAGAGATAATATTCCTGGGTGCAAGCTTAAATACAACTGCCCAGATGGCTTATCTCACGCCAGACAAAGGCAACTGACTACCTATTTCAAAATGCTGGCAACAAAGGCCCAGTTATCTGCAAGAAAAATTCTGCAGGCTTTGGGGTTCATGGCCTCCTGCATCCTACTAATTCCATATACAAGACTGCATATGAGGAAACTTCAGTGGTACCTAAAAAGTGTTTGGACTCAACGTTGTCACAGCCTGTAAACTGTGATAACTCTCATTCCCTGCCTGCAAAAGGAGTTTCGATGGTGGGCACAGGCTTGTCACCAAAACAAGGGACAGCCATCCACATTACCCCCAGCCAGGCAAAACTAACAACGGATGCATCAGATTATGCCTGGGGGGCCCACATGGCAGGAAGATGCATTCAGGGTGCATGGACCTCAAACCAAATGCATCTACATATCAATCAAAAAGAGATGCTAGCAGTTCAAAATGCCCTGACAGCCTTCAAGGACCTACTGCATCCAGGGCAACGTCTGATAAAGACAGAACACCACGGTAATGTGGTATATAAACAAGCAAGGGGGGCACTCATTCTTACCCTCTTTGCAAACTAGCCATGACTTTGTGGGACACAGCATTGACTTACCAAGTGCACCTGCAGGCACAATTCCTGCCAGGAAGGAAAAATACTCTGGCAGACTACCTAAGCAGAAACCTCATGGATCCCCACGAGTGGCACCTGGATCCACAAGTCTTCAGCATGATAACAAGGAAATGGGGATGACTGGATATAGATCTATTTGCCTCCCCTCACAACTACCAATTAAAAAGATTCTGTACAAGGATTTATCACAGACAAGCATGGAAAGTGGATGCCCTATCTTTCAGCTGGAAAAACCTATACGCATTTCCCCCTCTGCCTCTCCTCCCCAAGATACTCCTAAAGGTCAGACAGGAGAAGCCAAGGATGATACTAATTGCCCCAGACTGGTCCCGCCAGTACTGGTATCCAATACTAAGGAGCTTGTGTCAATGCCCAGCTTGGACCTTGCTCAGATATCTCATCTACTGTCCCAGCAAAAGTCAGATCCTGCACAGCCAACTCAGGACTTTAAACCTGGCAGCATGGCGGATAATGTAGTCATTCAAAACACATCTCTCAGTAAAGCTCTGATGGATGTCATTTTGGAGGCCAGAAGGCCTAGTACTAGAAAATCTTATGCTGGAAAATGGAAGAGATTTTGTTTGGAACGAAGCACAAGGAACTGATACAGGTGTGCCAAATATTCCTCAGATTTTGCAATACTTAACTGAGATGCTGGACAAAGGTCCATCTTTTTCATCAATTAAAATTCATGCCTCTGCCATATCGGCTCATTACAATACAGAACCACCAATTTTTTCTCATCCCTTACTAAAACAGTACCTCAGAGGAGCCAAAAACTTAAGGCCTCCTATGAAGCTGACTCAAAGGGAAGATGGGTATCTTTTACTACTGAATATCATACTTTAAACAAACCATTACTCTTTCTTAATATATATAGCCCCTGCTCAAATCAGCAGCTCTTCATTTATGAAATCTTTAATATATTAGCCAAATACCCAAATCCTCTGTTTATTGTAGGTGGGGACTGGAATGCTTTACTAAATCTAGATAAGGATAGATCGCATAATAAAAACAGTCACAATCTACTACTACAGCACTTGAATTACAAAATACATTTGAATTAGTTGACCCTTATGTTAAATTTCCATATGATAAAACAATATCAAAATTCACTTTCTTTTTAGCCACTCATAAAACTTGGTCCAGGATAGATGCTTTTCTAATTTCCCTTGCTTTCCTTTCTAACAAATTAGATTATGCTGCATCACCTAGAACTCTTTCACATCATTCAAAAATTAGACTTTTAATAAACTTTCAAGCTCCTAAACAAAATCTTTCCTATTTCAATACCTGGGCATTAAATCCTAAAATTATACTAAACCAAGAAACTACACAAGAAATTCAGAATGTGCTAGCCCAACTTTAGAATGATTTTATATCCGATCAAATTCCATATGACATACAATGGGCGGCTACCAAGGCTGTCATCAGGGGTATTATTAAAAAATTTGCATGGCTCAAATAAAAGTATAACAATCTTAAGAATGAACTAGTGTCAAACACTGCTGAACTAGAACTTCAGGAAAAATATTCTAAAGAACTTGTGGAAAAAATAGATTGGCAAAAACAGTTACACAAACACTATTTAGAAAATATCTCCTCCTTAGAATTAAGGTCAATATATCAATATTCAGAATGGGCTCAAACACCATCAAAATTCCTGGCTAGACTAACATAAAAAGTGGATCACCTAGTATAAAATAAATAAAATATGAAGGACAGGTGAAATATAAAGATCAAGATATAGTGGACGCTTTTGAAGATATAAGAATTTATGCAATATACCCTTATCTATAGACAGATTTGAGGATTTTATACATAATATAAACTTTCCACAAATTAGAGGATCAAAGGAAACTCTTAAAATCACCGTTACATTTAAAAGAGATAAAAGCTGCAATAAACTAAAATTAGGTAAATCCCCTGGGCCTGATGGATACACATCGGAGTTTTATAAGCTATTCATGGAACCTATTTCCAAAGTGTTACTAAAAGTTTTCAACTGTATAATACAATATAGTACAACAGACAAATACTTAAATAACTCCAAGACCGCGTTGATTCCTAAATCGCATTCTGACCCAACAGATCCAGCAAATTATAGACCATTAGCCCTCATAAACACTGATCTTAAGATATTAGCCCATGTTATAGCAAATAGACTTAAGAATATACTCCCCTCTATTATTTTCCAACAACAAATGGGCTTTATGACAAACAGGCAAACAAGTGACAACACCCTCCTTTCAGATACCATTGTAAAACTACTCAATAGGGATAAATGCCCCAGATATGCCCTCACAGTAGATGCATCTAAAGCTTTTGATAGAGTAAACTTACACTTTCTCTTTAATATACTGCCTTTATATGTTTTTCCTCAAAAATTCATTAAAATGATCCAGGTTCTGTATCAGAAAGCTTCTACCACTATACAGATAAACTTATAACTAACCCTATACTCTTATCCAGTGGTACAAGACAAGGATGTCCTCTTTCACCATACCTATTTAATCTTTATCTAGAACCCCTCCTTCTGTTTATTTCACAAAAAACCCTTTCATCATATTCCCGGAATTCACAATACAAATCTTATATACTCTGCCTTTGATGACTTAAATATATATTTCCATCTCCCCACTACTGACCTCCCAAAAATACTTAGTTATTGATGAGTTCTCGGTAGTTTCAAATTATAATTTAAATTTAAACAAGTCCCTCATTTCCCCTCAATCCTGTAGGGCATAAAGAATTATACTTTCCTATGAGTGAGATCAGAATAAACTACCAGATAAAATATCTAGGAATATTTACTTCAGACTTCAAAGATATTATAAACAATAGCCTACTAACTACATAGACTAGTATTCAAAATTATATAGATAGATGGAAGAACATTAATATGTCTCTGCTGTCAAACGCTAGTGTTGTCAAGATGAATTTTTCTACCAAGAATACTCTTTCAATTAAATGCTACATTTTCAAATATTCCCCAAAACTTCTTCCTTGCCATGGAAGAAGCTATGTCAAGGTTCTTATGGTATCCCAAGTCTACCAGATTTAAATATGCAAAACTTGTACTCTCCAAAGATAAGGGGGAATTGGGGTTACCTGATTTTAAGCTTTACTGTAGTATAATTACTGTATACAGATTAATACAAATAATAAACTATGACTCGTATATAAATACTCGGACACCCCAGTGGACCAAAATCTGGTGTGAACAGTTGAAATTCCTTGGCTGTAATATCACATCCTTACCATTCTTGAATTTAAACCAGGCTAGCATATACACGAAGAATTTACACCCACTAATTAAAAACATGAATATTACAACACAGAAACTATTTAAATCATTGCAATTAGCTGACGCTTTTGCCCTTATACAGCCGTTACACCTAAATCCTAATTTACTAATAAATAATAAACCAGTAAATCTAACAAACTCCCCCCTGATAAAAGACTACACGATATGGGATATTTACCAATGGAAAGACTCTAACACGGGGCAAATGAGACTTGAACTCAAACTTCCTATGAAATATAGTATTATCCGTAACCAACTTCATCTTATAAATGCTAAATTCTCACAAATGCACACTGATTTACAGAACATAGATTTAGTTAAATTAATACTTGAAAATCTTGCGATTAAAGGGAAAACCGTTTCTAGGACTTATAAAATTGTAATGAGTGCAAAACATCAGAATTCTTTATTTTCAAACTATTGGCAAACGAAAAATCAATCACTGACTGAAGAAAAGAAACTAGCCATTGAAAGTATAATCAAATTCATTCCTTTCAAGAAGCTGTTATATACACAAATTATGGTAAATAATCTATATTATACCTTATCTAAATTAAATAAATTCAATCCTACCTTTTCGCGTATGTGTCCCCATTGTCGGGATTAAACAGCTGATATTTTGCATGTCATGTGGAGCTGTACTAAGATACACAACTTATGGTGTTCCTTGAGAGTAAGTTTAGAGAAGATAGGATATGAAAAATCAACCCTTACTTGGGAGACATATATATTGTACATTAAAATCAATCAACTCCCAAAAATATTAAAACATGTCTTTATTACGATGTGTGCCCTTATTAAATTCTTTATTACAAAGAATTGGAATACCATGTCACTAATTACATGGGACAATTTTAGCAATCTTGCTATGGATATATCTCATCTCACAAATTAATTTATTCAAAAACAAAAAAACAAACGCTATTACCAAAAATATTGGGGTTTACTTGCTAGATGTAATTCTTGACAAAATTTGCCTACAAATTGTCATGAAAAGCTAACCTTTAAGTAAGAAATGAATGTAATATAACCAGTCTTTCTTGCATCTTCTCCCTTTTCTTAGTATATGTGTAACTAGATATTTTCCCTAAACATAGAAATAAATGGTTAAAGTTCTATTTTTACTTTATAGACTATCCCCATTCTTACTATCCCTTATGAGACCAAATGAACATAAGAATTCTCATACTTTACTTGACGATGTAGTGACTTCTTGTGTATATATTGTGTGTGTGTGTGTATATATATATATATATATATATATATATATATATATATATATATATATATATATATATATATAATTTTCTCTGAACGACATTGTTGTCTGTTTTCTTTAGATAGGTATTTGTATTTATTTCAGTTTTTGAGTTACTGTATTGTTTGAAAAAAGAAAATTGAAATAGAGATTTTGGAGAAAAAAAACAAAAACTTAAGGCCTCCAAGAAGATCACCAATGCCTGCATGGGACCTCAACTATGTCTTGGAAAAACTCGCTCTGCCACTTTGAGCCATCTGCAACGGCTGATATAAAGTTTTTATCTTGCAGAACAACTCTGCTCCTAGCAGTAACTCCTGCAAGACGAGTTTCAGAGCTTCCTCATAGCTGAGGAACCTTTTTTATCATTTTTTTATCCAGACAGGGTCTCTGAGGACAAACACAACTTTTATGCCTAAGGTGGTGTCCAGTGTGGCTCTTAACCAAACTATTCATCTGCCAACTTTTATCCAAATCCACAGAACAAGTGGTAGAGAATTCTGCATTCTTTGGACGTTCACAGACAGCTTAGATTCTACTTGGACAAAACCAAAGACGTTTCTACTACTTGCACCATGGCAAGCCAGTGCCTAAGGGCATTAGACCACATTCAACCAGAGCTGCAGCCACTTCAGCAACATTTCTCAGGGGAGTACCAACCAAGGACATTTTAGAGCCTGCTACTTTGAGTTCAGTGCACACCTTTACCAAGATCTATCTGCCACTCTACTCTAAATCCATGGCAGGCTTTGCCACTGCAGTTCTGCAGGGCCTCATAGCCGCTCCTAATGCTGTTTAGCTCCAGCCTCCCATCCATAGCTTTGGGACTGTACCCAAATGTAATGACTGCAACAGTGAAACACGAAGAACATAGTACAGTTGTGTACACTTACCATAAATGTAGATGTTCGAGTGTATTCACTGTTGCAGTCCAGGTTACCCACCAACCATCCCCCTTTTTCTTCTGCTGGAACCTGTGTGGTGTATTTGCTTGTAGATGAAGGTAATGTTTACATTGGTGCATGTATTTTTATGTATATAAATTTTGGCTACCCTTTTAGGGGGCACCTGACATCTGGGGCAAGAAAAACTAAAGAAAACTGCGTTGGCCACTTTTATACACCTGACGTCAGGGAAGGGGTGACAGCGGCCGACGCAGGACCCAGGACTTTGGAATTCAGGGCCGACTGAGGGCAGGATTACCCAAATGTAATGACTGCAACAGTGAATACACTCCAACATCTACATTTATGTTAAGTGTACACAACTGTACTTTCTGTCTGACGTTGGCCCCTTCCTGTTCTGACACCTCTCCTGAATATCCCACGGAAGAGGACATACAAATGGAGGCACTTGGACTCCCCCCTCACTGAGGGTATGGATTACGATGGGGGGGGGGGGTTTCTCCCAAATCACCACCGGGAGGATGTCTCCTTTTCAACTTCAAGATCTCAAAGATATCTGCAAGGTGGCTGGTCTTCCAAAAACCTCTCTTAGAGGAATCTGTATTCCTGGAGACCTTCGGGGTGGGACCATCTACATCTTGGGGGAACCCCCTTTGGTGGACACTCCTGCAGACCTTATTGCCCGTTTGGCATGGAAGGAGCCAGACACCTTAGAACCAGTATAAAAGCGACCAGACAAGATTTCTTTCACCCCCACAGGACTGTACTTTGTGGAGTAAGGGCATCCTAGTTGATGCTATGGTGGTGGCAGCCACTACCAACAAAGAGTTTTCCCAGCAGAGCTCAAACTGTCCATCTGCAGAACAGGGAGTCCAGAGCGCTAGATGGGTTCGGGAAGCACACTTTTGCTTAAGTGATGATTTTGCTTAGAGCACTCAACTGTCTGGCACATTTTATTCACTTTGAGACTTTGTTAAAGAACTCTGAATCCTTAGAGAGATGCTTGCCTAAGGTGAAGAGGTTAGGTAAGATTTCTCATAAGCTAACCACTCTCAGTTACATAGCAAATTCTTCCATGGGGCTTGTTTCCCACTCAGCGGAAGGATCTTTTAAGGGCAGTCGGTGCAGGCATTGCGATACATCGTGATTCTTGGATGAGGCTTTCTCTTTTCACAGAGCCTTTTAAGATGTCTTTTGTTAACGCTCCCTTTAGTTTTTCACTTTTTGGACCGTCAGTTAATGACGGCTTGACCCACAGCAAGCAAGAGGTAAGACCTTGTCTGATGTGGGGGTTGGTTTCCACCCCTCAATGAATGGGAATCAAAGGGGAGACTAAGAAAACTTGTTTCTGCAAGTCGCAGGCCCCCCCCCGATCAAAATGGAGAATATTCTCCAGAGGCAGCTACAATGGCAGATGCTGTCCTAGAAGACAGAGTGGGACCCCCAAAACCAGGGCTTCAGGGAACTCTCTTCCGATGAACCGCTCCAGCACTCCTGAAGCGCTACCAGACTTGACTATTCTGGAGGCAGTCAGTGGCTGTTTCTCTGCACTGCATACAACAAATGCTTAGGTGCAAAGCATTGTATCCAGAGGTATTACATTCCTTTTTCTCTACCCCCACTTAAGATACAGAAGAAACTCCCTGATGTTCCAGCCAACCAGAGAGAGTTGGCAGTTAATGAAATCATTAAACTACTGTGAAAGCGAGTCGTCCAAAAGGTTCGAACTGAACAGAGAGGGTCCAGAGCTTCTGTTTCTTTTTGGTGCCAAAGAAAATGGGGGAATTGCAGCCCATTATGGATGTAAGCAGTCTTGACTTGTATGTGAAGAAAGAGTTCCACATGGTAACGGTTCAGTCCATCCTCCCGTTGCCAAGGAAGGAAGATTGGATGTGCTATGTGGACTTCAAGGACGCATATCACATAAAAATAGACAAGTGCTCCAGAAGTAATCTGTGCTTCTGCCTGGGAGCGAGTCGCTTCAAATTCAGAGCCCTGACCTCTGGTCTCACCAAACCCCCCCCAGGTATTTACCAAATGCATGGCAGTGGTTGCAGCTCATGTCTGGATGCAGGGGTTTTGGGTATTCCCATACTTAGACAATTGGCTCCAGACTGCCCCCACTCAGTGTTAGCTTTCTCAAGCCAGAGACTATCTTTACCAGATGTTCTTCGTGTCTCACTGTTGCATTCATCACACTTGGGTTATCTGCCTGCAGGTAGCCCCTCAGTTGGCCCGAATACCAGATATTTAGTATTTGTGTCGGTTGCTGTCGCTCCAGGGCTGACATCAGGGATATAAAAACAGGCAGCCGATGCCATTACATCCGTCTTTCTTGCCGAGGAACTCGAAGCAGAAGCAGTTGGCAAGTGCCGGTTGGCTGCTACCCGAGTGTTTTGTTTACGAATTTTATAATCCTGAAGTCTTCTAAAGCTAAGTACCCCGTTGGGGATCCTTTTTTTTTTTTTGCTCTAACCGATGTCAGAAAAAGTTAATAGTCTTGCCTGTGGAAAGCAAATACCACAGAGATTTTCATTCTTACTACGTCACCCGTTTAGGCCCAGACCATGATGTACCTCGCTGTCGGTTTTGTGCCTTGTTCAATGCCGGGAACTATTTGTCGTCTGTCTCTCATTGTCGCTAAATTCTTTCACTCTTTATCTCAGTATTCCGAACTGGCTTCGGTAAGCCATCCAACTACCGATATTCCGAAAAACTTAAGGATAAAGACAGAGACCGCACAGGTCCAAAGCTGCCGATGACACTTCCGTTAAGCTGGTCGCCAGTTTGCCGGTACTGAGTGAGGCGCTTTTGCAGCCCCTAATGCCCGCATCACTGGATTTGCAGGCCTCTACCGAGACCTGTTTGAGTCCGGTATGCCGCGAGACACTTCTTCGACTATGGAACCTGTGGATGTCTCTAACTTGGATGGGTACGGAGCCGCTGAGCAGGCACCGGCTTCTGAGGCAGTTCGCACTACCGATGTTCGACTAAAAGACTACTTCATTTTTATCTAAAACTACCAAGTTTCTTCGGCCTAGAGTACTCGCTACGCCTAGAAAACACTGTCAAAGCGCATGCACCTACTCCCTTGCCACAACGACAAATGCTTAGAATGACAGAAGACCTTATGTTGATTAGGGGAAGTCGGCCTTCCCCTGCTAAGAGGAAGAGACCAGTCCCCCTACAGCTTAAACAGACCAGACTGAGGTATCTGATTATGAAGACATGCCCTTATCTGCTTATGAGGGATTCAGATGCAGAGGAATCCATTCCCTCTGCCTCTTCTCCAGAGGATTTTTTCTTTTGGTGAATCCTTACATGCTTTGAGAGCATTTCCACTGGGAATGCCAAGACTATCCTCGGTTCAAAAAGAGACTCTTGGGAATTTCTAGATTTGTCACAATATAGGCCTTTAGCAGTGCCCCCAGTCTTGGAAGTTGTTGTTTTTATGGAATCCAGCTTTACTCCTGATATTTACCCCCTGCCCCTAGGAAACCAGACAGGTACTATAGAGTACCTGATACTCAATGAATTTCTTTTCAAAAGTCCTACTGCTGACCCAGAGATCATTTCCCAGAGGCCTAAGGATATCAAGGCAACTACAAGCAAGAATCCCACCCCTTCGGACAGGTATTTCAGAGCTTTGGACATATGGGATAAGAAGGTATATATACCTCTGCAACTTTTGCCAGTAGGGCATTGAATTGTCAGTTTCACATGCTGAAGTACCAGCAACATATTATGGAACTTGTTAAACAAAAAATAGCATCCTTTACAGACTGTGCAGAAAATAAAGAATTGCAGGAGCTTATGCACTCTGCAAGCCAAGTCAGCAAGCATACTTTACAGTGTGACTTTTGATACCCTAGAAACATCTTGCAGGGCAGCAGTCACTGTTCCTGTACTGAGAAGATATGCTTGGCTTAAGGAACAGATCTTGCCAGACCATGTCAAATCAAAATTACTAGACGCTCCTTAGAACAAGGACAGTTTGTTTGGCACCAAAGCAGAAGAGGTTCTTAAAAGGATTGAAGAAAAAGCTGTCTATGCAGACTGTTAAAGAATTTTTACAGATGCAACCTCCTAGATTCAGTAGGCATTGCCCCTCCAAGCACTTGTCCTTTCCAGCCCCTCAAGGCCATCTCAAGCCAGACCCAGAGGAAACGGACCGCCCAGATTACAGTCTCAGGGTATGCAGAGATCTAAGCAATGGAGTGCCCCCACCCCCAAAGCAGGGAGTGGTAAGCCACCTCCTTACGGAAAAAACTCAGTGACTTCTGCACCCCACTCCCCACCTCTGCCCAATTGCTTGTGCCCCTAGGAGGAAAACTTGCCCTTCATACAAAAAAACTGGATGTCCATCACAAGACCAATGGCTTCTGAACATTGTATCCCAGGGGTACAAATTTTACTTCCACTCACTGCCAACCCCAGAAGGGTTCCCAGACCTTCCTCCAAAGCAATGGGCAGAGGCACAAAACCAAGTCCTATCCCTGCTCTCCATCAGAGCTATTCAGCCGGTTCCAGTGAAACAGATAGGTCAAGGATTCTATTCCAGACTTTTCCTGGTCCCCAGAAGAGGGCTGTTGGCACCCAATCCTGGATCTTACAATTCTCAACACCTTCCTGGTGGTACCAAAAATCAAATTGCTTACCTTGCAACAGCTTCTACCTATGCTAGCCAAGGATGCCTGGATGTTCTTCATGTTTCACTGTTAGTCATCACATTTGGGTTATCTGCTTGCAGTAGTCCTCAGTCTGCCTGATTATCAAAGTCTTGGGTCCTCTGTTGGTTTCTGTCTCATCTTCCGTGACGTCAGGTAGTCAGGGGTATAAAGAATGCAGCCGACGTCATTACATCAGTCTTTCTTGCTGAGCGGTGGCCAAAGTAGAAGCAGTTCGCAAGTGCCGATTGGCCAACTCCTGAAATTTTTGTTTTCGAGTTTCAGAACCAAAGTTGTCAACTAAAGCCAAGTACCCTGTTAGGGAAACTTTTTCTTGCTCTAAACCGATGTCAGTAAAAGTCAATAATAGTATTTCCTGTGGGAAGCAAATACCTCATAAAGATTTTCATTCGTACTGTATTCCTTGCTTTTAGGCCCTGACCACAGCGTACCTCACTGTTGGTTTTGTGCCTTATTTAAGCAATGAACTATTCGTCGTCTGTATATTTACGCTTCTAAATATTTTGGTACTCGGGTCAGTTATCCAGGTAGGTCTTCGGTAAGCCATCCGACTACCGACATTGTGAAAAAACACAAAGATCAAGACAGGCCACCTAGGTCCAAAGCTGCCAACGACACTTCTCCTAAGCCAGTCGCCAGTTCGCCGGTACTCGGGTGCTTTTGCAGCCCCTGATACCCACTACTTCAGATTCGCAAGCCTCTAATGAGACCCGTCTGGTATGCCGCGAGATGCTTCAACTGTGGAACCTGTGGATGTTTTTACCTTGGATGGGTCCGGAGCCGCTGTGCAAGCACCAGCTTCTGAGGGGTGTATTCATGCCTACTGACTTGCATATTAAACCGAAGCCATCTTCTTCAAGGCCTAAAACTGGAACCATGCCTAGAAAACCGATGCCCAGACTGCATGGTCAGGCCTCTATGCCTAAAAAAAACAAATAAGAATGGCTGAAGACCTTATTACTTTAATCAGGGGAAGCCAGCCTTCCCCCTCTGAGACCTAGGACTGAATTTGCTTATGATACTTCTGACCAGGATTCTGAAATTTCTACTACTGCTTCTGCTACTACTGCCAAAAATCCTACCCCCTCTGATCGAGACTCCAGGGTGCTGGATAGATGGAGTAAGAAGATGTACACTTCTGCACCCTTAGCCATTAAGACCTTAGATTGCCAGTTTCATAGCAGCATATTATTGGATTGCTTAAACTGAAAATGATGATTCCTGACTGTGCTGAAAATAAGGATTTACTGGATTTATTGCATTCTGCTGAACAGGTTGGAAAACACTTTGCAATGTGGTTTTGATTCACTAGCGGCATCTTGCAGGGCTGCTGTCTCTGGGTTTGTTCTTAGAAGACATGCTTGGCTTAAAGAGCAATCCTTGCCAGTTCATGTTAAAACTAAATTGCTGGATGTTCCCTTCAATCACGACCGCCTGTTTGGCAACAAAGCAGAAGTTGTTCTTAAAAAGATGGAGGAAAAAGCTAAATCTATGCAAACAGTTAGATTTCCTACAAGTAGAGCCTCCCAAGATTAAGTAGGCATTGGCCCTCTAAGAATTGGTCCTTTCCTGTCTCTTCCAGGCTTTCTCAGTCCAAACCCAGAACCAGCAGAGCACCCATGCTTCAGTTCCAGGGTACGCACAGGACTAAGCAGTGGGGGGGCTCCTACTTCCAACTCCCCCTTATGGTAAACCGTCTCAATGACTTGACTTTAAAACTTCCAAGCACTTCTCAACTGACTGCTCCTTTTAGGGGGAAAGATTGCCCTGCAGGCAA
The DNA here is from genome assembly GCF_019279795.1 of Protopterus annectens. Taxonomy (NCBI): domain Eukaryota; kingdom Metazoa; phylum Chordata; order Ceratodontiformes; family Protopteridae; genus Protopterus; species Protopterus annectens. Next base: position 1,227,907,029 of record NC_056741.1, on the reverse strand, counting down.
AAAACTGGGAACTCATTACCCAGGGCAAATGGGTTATAAATATAGATCTGAAGTAGGAGATTCATTTGTCTGCAACCTATGGGTTATGGATCCGATATCGGATCCGAACCGGCATGGTTTTCCAGCTATGGATCCGAGCTCTCAGCTCCTCCCCTCACCCATAATGCCCTGCTCTCCCTACATGACCTCAGATCTAGTTTGCCGCGCTGGTGACTAGATTGGAATTCAGAGCTCTTCAGCTAAGTGGTTGTTTTTTGAATTTAAAGTCTTAAATTTAATATTTTTTTAGTTAGTTTTGTGTGAAAGTTGTAGGTTCCCCATCCTTATAGCTTAAAGTTTTTAAGTTTTAATAACTTTTATAACTTTAGTTATCCCTCCCCTCGCTGGTGCGTAGTGTGTGTTTGGGCCTGTGTTTGTTTGGCTAGTTAGCCCTTATTATTGTTTTATTTTTCAAAAAAAAAAAAAAAAAAGGTAGTAGTAGTGTCCTTAGGATGTCTGACCCCCCTAAGGCTTTTTTCTCGAAGTGCTCCGAGTGTGGCCACAAGCTTTCTCCTGCTGATGGCCACACTCGGTGCGTTCGATGCCTTGGGGTTGAACACCTCACTTCTGGATGTTCCATTTGTGCAGGGTTCAACCCCAGGGCATTGAAGGAGCGGAGGTCGAAGCTGGTCCTGGCGGGTCTTTTGCCCCCGGACTCGGCTTCGGCTGCCGCTCCTTCAGGGGGTACCGTTTCTACGGTTCCCTCCTCCTGCTCCCCCTCCTCCACCGGGGACTCAACCTCCCTCTAGTGGTTTGGAGGAGAGGGAAGCTAGAAAAAAGGACCGGAGGGAGAAGCACCATAAGCGGCGGGCCGAGACCTCTGTTTCAGCCCCGCCTGCCAAGCGGGCTTCTCCTCCGGCCTCCTTGTCTGCTGGATGTTCTTCATCTCACATTGCTGCAGTCCTTACACTTGGGGTAGTCCGCTGTCCTCGGTCGGCCCGAATATCAAAGTATTAGGCTGACGTCGGTCAAGGCGCTTAAGACTGACATCAGGACGTCAGGGTACAAATGCGCATGACCGACGTCATATCCCCAGTCTTTTTTGCCGCATGGTCCGATGCAGAAGCAGCGTTGCAAGTGCCGTTCGGCGTTCTGAAATTTTTCGAATTCGGAGTTTCAGACCAAGTCAAAGTTGGCTAAGTACCCCGTTGGGGAATATTTTCGTTTTTTCTTGCCTCAGTGGTTTACCGGATGTCAGAAAAAGTGAATAACTGTATTTCTTGTGGGAAACAGATACCGCATAGGGACTATCATACTTTGTGTATTCCTTGTTTGGGGCCTGAGCACGACGTTGTTGGGTGTCGCTTTGTGCTAGGTTCAATAAACGCACTGTTAAGCGAAGGTTAGATTGTGCCAGGTTGGTCTTCGGGAAGCGGTGCAATTATAATATGCCGTTGGATGCTCCGACGCCCGCTTCTTCGAAGAAGCGCAAAGACAAAGCAGTTAAACCCAGGCTAGAAGAGTCGTCCGTTCCGGACGCCGGTTCTTTGGAGGCGTCGGTGGAACCGGTGGTTCCACCGGAGGCTTCTCTGGAGTCCCAGGGGGAGACTTTGATATTGCAGGATGTGGCCTCTCAGGAGGCAGGTCAGGCTGAAGGGGCTTCCCAAGTTACTATACTCCCCTCCCTTCCTAGGGTGGTTAGGCCCTCTCCCTCTGTTTCCAAGGCTTCTCCCAGAGGCAGGCCAGTTTCAGCTTCTGTTTGTGTCACTCCTAGTTCTGCAGGGTCTGTGCCTAAGAAGCACATGCTTAAAATGGCAGAAGATTTAATTACTTTGATTAGAGGTTCTTTGCCCCCTCCTGATAAGAGGCCTAGGGTGGAACCAGAGTTGGGAAGTTTTGAGCAGGCTTCGGATGTTTCAGAGTCTTCGGTTGAAGACTTGCAGGAGTATTCTCCTTATTCTGATTCTGATGTGGATGATTCCACTCCTTCTGCTTCTCCTCCAGAGGATTTTTCTTTTTCAGAGACTCTTCACTCCATGAGGGAACATTTTAAGTGGGAAGGTCAGGACTTCTCTGATTCCAGGAAAAGGCTTAGGGATTTTTTGCTTTTACCCCAGCATAGGCCTTTAGCTATACCACCTGTTCTGGATGTTGTGGAAGATGTGTTTGCGGAGGCTTCACTTAACCCTGATTCTTTGCCTCCTGCGCCTGTTAAACCGGACAGGTATTACAGGGTGCCTGAGGCTCATAAATATCTTTATAAGAGTCCTAGGGCGGATCCAGAAACTGTTAGTCAGGGACCTAAGGGTGTCAAGGCCTCTGTGGTAAAAAATCCAGTTCCTCCAGATAAAGAGGCCAGAGCTTTGGATAGATGGGGAAAGAAAGTTTATACTTCTTCCACCTTAGCTATGAGGGCTTTGAATTGCCAGTTTCACATGTTGAAATATCAGAATTATCTTCTTTCTCAATTGAAGTCTAAGGTAGATGCTCTGGCGGAAGGCATTGAGTGTAAAGAATTACAGGATTTGGTACATGTCTCTGAACAGGTGGGTAAGCATTCTTTACAATGTGGTTTTGATGCTGTACAGGCCTCGTCTAGGGTGGCTGCCACTGGGTCAGTTCTTCGCAGGCACGCCTGGCTGAGGGATCAGAATTTATCTGACCATGTTAAGGCAAGGATTTTGGATGCTCCTTTACAGTCTGATGTATTGTTTGGTTCACCTGTGGAGTCAGTCTTAAAGAAAATGGAAGACAAGGCTAAGTCTATGCAGGCTGTTAAAGATTTTTTGCAAGTTCAGCCTCCAAGTTTAGTAGGAATTGGCCTGCTAAGGGGTGGACGTACCCTTCTTATGATTCACAGTCTAGGGGTAGATCTAGGCGTGGTAGGGTAGAGCTCAGAGCTCCTTCAGACCTAGAACAGGGAGTTCACCTGCACAATCTTCGGGTGAGGGCAGGGGCCAGTCCTTTCGTAAACAGGCCCAATGACCTACCTTTTCAGCTGCCAGATCCTTCTTGCCTGGCAGCACCTTTGGGAGGAAGGTTGGCACTCTTCAAGGAAAATTGGAGTCTGATTACCCAAGACAGATGGGTATTGGATATCATACACCAGGGTTACAGGTTTTATTTCCATACCTTGCCTCCTTTCAAAGGTATGCCGGATGTTCCTCCTCAGCAAAGACTAGAGGCTCACAAACAAATTTCTCTGTTGCTTCAAATAGGGGCCATACAACCGGTCCCTCTGCCAGAAGTGGGCCAAGGATTTTATTCTCGCCTGTTCCTAGTACCAAAGAAGGGAACACGTGGAGACCAATTTTGGATTTATCTATCCTCAACACTTACCTGGACATTCCCAAGTTCAAAATGTTGACGTTGCAACAGCTTTTACCTCTGCTAGGCAAAGATCATTGGATGGTGACTCTGGATCTCAAGGAGGCTTACCTTCATGTTCCTATCAGGCTAAGTTGCAGGAAGTATCTGCGTTTTCGGGCTGGGACTTCTCATTATCAGTTCTCTGCATTGCCCTTTGGCTTATCTACTGCGCCCAGAGTGTTCACGAAGGTTCTGGCTCCAGTGATAGCTTTCTTCAGGCTAAGAGGAATACAGATCTATCCTTATTTGGACGATTGCCTGATTCTGGCCCAAGGAAGGGACGAACTTCTTCATCATTTGCAATATGTGATAGCAGTGCTAAGATGCCTGGGGTATTCTGTGAACGAAATAAAGTCCAGTCTAGTACCCTCTCAGGACATGTGCTTTCTGGGTGTGAGACTGAATACAGCATCCCAGATGGCCTTTTTGACCCCGGACAAACAACAGAATCTTTCTCTTTACTTCCATCAATTGTCTCATCGGTCCAGGCTGACTGCAAGGACAGTCCTTCAAGCCTTGGGGTTCATGGCATCTTGTATTCTGGTGCTTCCCAATGCCAAACTGCATATGAGGAAGCTACAATGGTATCTCAAAAATGTATGGACACAGCACTGCCAAGATATGGACACTGTCATTCAGATAATACCTTGCATTCAAAAGGAATTTTTGTGGTGGGCTCAGGAATGTCACCTAAACAAGGGACTCTCTGTGACCCGGCCAGAGGCGTGTCAGATTCTAACGACAGATGCCTCAGACAAAGCTTGGGGAGCTCATCTAAATGGAAAGTGGGTACAAGACACGTGGCCTGCCGGACTTCAATATCTACATATCAACTTAAAGGAGATGTTAGCAGTCCAATTCGCATTAAGAGCCTTCAAGGATTTACTTCTTCCAGGGCAGGTGTTGGTTCTAACAGACAACACAACTGTCATGTGGTACATCAACAAGCAAGGGGGAACACATTCTTATCCTCTATGCAAACAAGCAATGATTTTGTGGGAGACTGCTCTCAGTTTACAGCTGAATCTTCAGGCAAGGTTTCTGCCGGGAGCACAGAACTCCTTAGCAGATGTGTTGAGCAGACGGATTATGGATCCCCACGAGTGGAAATTGGATCCTCATGTATTTCAGAAATTGACAGTGTTATGGGGAACTCCAGACATAGATCTGTTCGCTTCTCCTCTAAACTACCAGCTGCCAAAGTTTTGCACAAAAAGGTTTCATCCCACAGCTTGGAAAGTGGATGCTCTTTCATTCAATTGGAGCAATCTTCATGTGTATGCCTTTCCACCTCTGCCTCTCCTCCTAAAGGTACTCCTAAAGGTCAGACAGGACAAGCCAAAGATGATTTTAATAGCTCCGGATTGGCCTCGACAGCACTGGTACCCATTACTGAGAAGTCTGGTATGGGAGCCTCCATGGCCTTTGCCTTCGATTCCACACCTGCTGTCTCAGGAGAACAGTCATTTACTCAATGTCAAACTTCACTCTCTTCACCTAACAGCCTGGCATATTCTGTTTTAAACCCAGGAGGGTCTCGGCTTCCACAGCAAGTTTTGAATGTTATTTTGGAGGCCAGAAGGCCTAGTACAAGGAAAGTGTACGCAGACAAATGGAAGAGATTTTTATTTTGGAGTACAGCAAAGGACTTTGATGTTTCTAAGCCTAATTTAAGTGTGGCTCTTCAATATCTTGCTGAGTTACTGGACAAAGGTTTGTCCTTCTCTTCTATTAAGATTCATGCTGCGGCAATTTCTGCTCACTATGACTGTGACCCACCATTGTTTTCTCACCCTTTGTTTAAGCAATTCCTTAGAGGGGCTAAGAATTTAAGACCCCCACGTAGAGCTCCTACTCCTGCTTGGGATCTCAATTTTGTGTTGGAGAAATTCACTCTACAACCTTTTGAGCCTGCAGCTACTGCTGAATTGAAATATTTATCATGGAAGACTGCTTTTTTGTTGGCCATTACCTCTGCGAGAAGGGTTTCTGAATTACAGGCCCTTATGGCGGTTGAGCCTTTCTTGATTTTCCATAAGGATAGGGTATCTTTACGTACTAACCCTTCCTTTATGCCTAAAGTGGTTTCTAGTGTAGCTTTAAACCAAGCTATTCATTTGCCTACTTTTTATGCAAACCCCCAAAATAAAGGGGGAAAAGATTTTGCACACTTTAGATATACACAGGCAGTTGCGTTATTATTTGAGCAGAACTAAGGGGTTCAGGCAGTCTCAGCAGTTATTTGTTTCTTTTGCTTTGGGTCCTCAGGGCAAGCCTGTGTCAAAACAAACTATTTCTAAGTGGATTGGGTTTTGTATTGCTTTCTGTTATTCCCATCATGGTAAGGACATTCCAGCTGGGATTAGGCCTCATTCCACTAGGGCTACTGCCACTTCTACAGCTTTTTTAAGGGGGGGTGGCAACTAAGGATATTTTGGAGGCAGCTACTTGGAGTTCAGTGCATACTTTCTCTAAGCATTACCACCTACCACTTTACTCTAAATCTAGGGCTGGTTTTGCCTCTGCAATTTTACAGGGCATTTTGGCAGCTCCTCCTGCTTTATAGTTTTGCCATCCTCCCTTACCTCTGCTTTGGGATTCTACCCAAGTGTAAGGACTGCAGCAATGTGAGATGAAGAACATAGTACAGTTTTGTACCTACCATAAATGTAGATGTTCGAAGATCCACATTGCTGCAGTCCAATTTACTCTCCCTCCTTCCCCTCTGTAGTTAGAGGCGGTTGTGTGGTTTGGGTTGTGAATTTTGTGGATATTGTATATATTGTACATATGATTAGTACATGGGTGGTTGGTTGGTTTTTTGCTGTCTTTTGGTTTTGACCTTTCTTTTTAGGGTCTTCTGACATCTGGGGCAAGAAAAGACTGAGGATATGACGTCGGTCATGCGCATTTGTACCCTGACGTCCTGATGTCAGTCTTAAGCGCCTTGACCGACGTCAGCCTAATACTTTGATATTCGGGCCGACCGAGGACAGCGGACTACCCCAAGTGTAAGGACTGCAGCAATGTGGATCTTCGAACATCTACATTTATGGTAGGTACAAAACTGTACTTTCTCACCCTCCTCGGCTCTGGTCTCCAGTGTGCTTCTCACCGGGACCTGAGGAGGAGGAGACCCGATCTCCGTCGAGGCTATCGAGGAGGCACTCGAGGCCTACCTCGGTAGCCTCGTCGAGATCTACTTGCAGTTTATCTGACGCTGATCTGGACCGGATGATAAGGTTCATCCAGGCCCAGATGCAGATGGGAGTGCTCCTGCCTCCCCTCTGGGGAGCTCGACCTTCTTTAAGCCTAGCTCCTTCTCCGACCCGCTACCGGGTTCGGGCGATTGAAGCCGAGCAGCTTCGAGCCGGGGTGGGTCGCAGATAGTACTAGGTACCGGATCCGACCCTGCCCTCGAGTGCCGGATCCGACCTCTCGAGCCTGGATCCGAGCCGGATCCGGGGATCAGTGCTCCTTGGCGCCCGTGGTGTCGGGCGCACTGCCCCTCAGATCCGAGTGCTTCGGTGCCGGCTCCGATCCACTCTTCGGATCAGAGGGGGAGCTGATTATCGGATCCTTTGGTCGATGTTGGCTCCCCCTCGGCTTTTGATGTAGTGGAGAGGGCCCTGTTGAGGGTTTCCGGACCCCCGGCACTTGCTTCGGCTCCGTCCCGCGCTCCATCTGCACTGGGCCAGGCTTCCACCATCCGGCCACTGGGGCAGCCCGCTCCTTTGCCCCAAGTTGTTCCCCTGGAACATGACACCGCTTGCGAGGGGTCCTCTGACAGCCCCCCTGAGGATGTCCCTCGCAAGCATACGTGCAAAAGGAGGCACATAGACTCCCCCGAGTCTCTCACAGAAGACACGGATTTGGAGGAAGGGGAAGGCTCCCCAAGATCACCCCCCCGAGGATGTCTCCTTTGGAGACCTCATGGAAATGCTTCGCATAAGGGGGGGTGGTCTGCCCCCAAGTCTTCCTCGGACGAGTCCGTGTTCTTGGAGGCATTTGAAGTGGGTCCATCTACCTCTTGGGTGTCCCCTCCTGCCGACCCCCTGGTGGACCTGATTACCACCAGGGCGTGGAAGGAACCAGACACCGTGGAGCCAATTCCAAAAAGGCCAGACCGCATCCTTAGTCGCCCGGCTGACCGTGCCCACTGGAGCAAGGGGCCTCCAGTAGATGCCATGTTAACGGCGGCAGCCACCAAGAGGGAACTTGCTCAGGAGAGTCCCTCAGTCCATCCCCCGAGCAAGGAGTCTCGGATGATGGACCGCTTGGGGAAGCGAATGTTTAGTTCAGCGACCTTTTCAGTGAGGGCGCTGAACTACTTGGCACATGTGATTAGGATGCAGCGCGATCTTATCAAGGAATACGCTGCATCCCCCCCAGAGTCCATGTCGGAGGAGGGCAAACTGTTGCACTCCACCCGTATGGCCACTCTCAGGTCCGTGACTAATACCTCTATGCGGTTACTGTCCCATGCTACTGAGGGAGCCGCTAGAGCTGCAGGGGCAGGCCTAGTTACTAGACGACAGGCCTGGCTCCGCCATTGTGATTTCACGGAGCCCTTCAAGGCGTCGCGACGCTCCTTCGATGGTTCTGCCCTTTTTGGCAAAACGGTTCGCGATACTTTAACCCAGAGCGAGAAGGACGGGAAGATGCTGTCTGCCGTCGGAATCCGCTTCTCGGTGCCCCAGAGGTCCTATTCTAGGAACCAAAAGGGCCAAAAGAAGATGTGGTTCCGGAAGTCGCAGCAGTCCCAACCCGCTCAGGACAACCAGTCCTTCCGTGGCAGAGGAGGACAGGGAGGACGCCGCCCTAGGGGCAGAGGGGCTCCCAGGAACTTCGGGTCCAGAGAACCTTTCTCTGAATGGCCCGCTGCAGCCCTGAAGGGTTGCCCGGCTGCTCCACTCTGGAGGCAGTCGGGGGGCGTTTCTCGGAGCACCTAGCGGCATGGGAGTCCATAACGTCAGACCGCTGGGTCCTCCGCATCATATCCAGAGGTTACCGCATTCCGTTTCATCACACCCCAAAATTAGTCCCTCCCCGACGTTCCACCCGGTCAGTGGGAGGCCGCTTTGGCAGAAATTGGCCATCTGCTGAAGAGGAGCCATCCAGCCCGTCCCCCCAGACCAGATCGGATCAGGGTTCTACTCCAGGTTCTTTTTAGTGCCAAAAAAGACGGGGGACCTAAGACCAATTTTAGACCTGTCACTCTTAAAACTGGCAGTTCCCAAGGAGAAGTTCCGAATGGTTATCTTACAGTCCATTCTCCCCCTTCTGGGAGAAAATCATTAGATGTGCTCTATAGACCTCAAGGATGCGTACTACCACATTCTAATGGACAGACGCTCAAGGAGGTTTCTTCGCTTCCGGCTGGGAGCCAGTCACTACCATTTCAGGGTCCTTCCCTTTGGTCTCACCACAGCCCCCAGGGTGTTCACCAAAGTATTAGCAGTGGTAGCGGCCCACCTGAGGCTTCAGGGGGTACAGGTCTTCCCTTACCTGGACGACTGGCTCCTTACCACCCGAACAAGGCATCTACTGTTATTGGCGCGAGACTCCTTTCTCCATCTAGTTCCCCGCCTGGGCATCACGATAAATGCAGAAAAATCCAACCTAGCCCCTACGCAGCTCATAGATTTTATAGGGGCCAGGTTAGACACGAAACAGTTGAGAGCCTTCCTCACGGCGGACAGAGTTCAGAATCTACAGCTCCAGGTGCGGGCCATCCTCCACTCCAGTTCAGTTCCGGCGGAATTGGTCCTGAGGGCTCTAGGGTCCATGGCAGCAGCGATAAGCTCTTCTACCTCTCGCCAGGCTCAATATGCGGGTCCTTCAATGGACACTTCTAGTTCAGTGGTCTTATCTTGCTCTCCCTATGCATCATCCCATAGCGATCAGCAAGGCTTGCAAGCGGTCCCTCTTGTGGTGGCTCCACTCCCAAGATCTCCACAGAGGCTGCAATTTTTGTGCTTCTCCCCCTCTCGCCACGGTGACCACGGACGCCTCCCGCCTCGGGTGGGCATTTTGCAGGCCGGATGGTCCAAGGCACGTTGAACGTTTCAGAGACCTTACTGCATGTCAATGTTCTAGAGATGAGAGCAGTGCTCTTAGCGTTGCGAGCACTTCAGGCCTTTCTTCCCTTGGGAACTATTGCAATTCAGTCGGACAACATGTCTGTCGTTTGGTATATCAACAAACAGGGGGGAACCAGGTCTTACCCTCTTTGTCGAAGCCATGAGAGTGTGGGAATGGGCAATCTCCACCAACCGCTTTCTCATCGCAGCGCATATTCCGGGTCGGTCCAACATCCTTGCGGACAAGCTCAGTCGCACCATTCTCTCCCCTTACGAGTGGTCTCTCAATGCTCAAGTAGCGAAATGCATCTTCGCACGGTGGGGAACTCCTTGTTGCGATCTTTTTGCGTCTCCCTCAAACACCAAGTGCGACAGTTTTTTCGCTCTAATACCTCTGACCGAAGATACCCCAAGAGACGCTCTGGTGCATGCTTGGCCCCCCGGTCTTTACGCTTACCCTCCTTTGCCTCTGATGCTCCAAGTTCTTCAGAAAGCCTCCCGGTTGGGGTGCAGAATGATTCTCATTGCCCCATTCTGGCCTCGACAGATCTGGTTCCCTTTCCTAAGGTCTCACTCAGTGAATCCACCTTGGATTGTAGATCCCATTCCGGATCTGATCTCACCCATCCCATCTACCAACCCCGAATCTGGACAACCTGAAGCTAACTGCTTGACTGCTCCAGTTCCACTCCTGATCAGGACTCCCGGTATTTCATCTCCCGTTAAGGCCATCCTGGTAGCGGCTCATAAACCATCTACCAGGAAAGTTTACCGCAGCAAGTGGAAACGGTTCTCCATTTGGGCGGAGCGGCAAGGTCTAGACCCCTTCACAGTTCCCCTTCCTCTGGTGCTTGACTTCCTAACCACTCTTTTTAATGATGGTGCCAGCAGTTCCACGGTCAAAGTACAACTTGCGGCAATTTCGCACTATCATATTGGTCATGACTCCAGTCCACTGATGTCTGCCAAATTGTGTAAAATCTTCCTGAAAGGTACTTTTCTTCTTAGGCCCCCTGTAAAGCAGGCGGTTCCTCCATGGGACCTTTCTTTGGTTCTTCAGGCCTTGACCGCTCCCCCCTTCGAACCTGCAGCCACGGTAGATCTGAAATTGTTATCTCTCAAGACGGCCTTTTTAGTGGCCATTACTTCGGCCAAGAGAGTTTCGGAACTTCAAGCCTTGTCCATCAAGCCTCCTTACTTGGTTTTTCATCCAGACCATGTGTTCCTCAGGACCAACCCATCCTTTCTTCCTAAGGTAGCTTCTGAAGCAAATATTAATCAATCCATTAACCTCCCTGTTTTCTTCCCTAAATATCAAAACAAGGGTGAATACAAGCTACATTCCTTAGATGTTCACAGGCAGCTTCGTTTTTATCTAAACAGAACAGCTGGTCATAGGCAATCCGACCAGTTGTTTGTTTCCTTTGCTAAATTTAATTTGGGTAAACCAATTTCCAAAGTCTCCTTATCACGCTGGATTTCACAATGCATCTTATTGGCTTCTCAAGCTTCTGGGAGGCCCGCACCTGAGGGAGTACATGCCCATTCAACCCGGACAGTTTCTACCTCAGCAGCCTTTAAAGCTAGGATTCCTCTGGATGATATTTGTTCAGCAGCCACTTGGGCCTCATCCCATACCTTTATTTCCCACTACAAGTTGGATATTACATCTAGAGGTAGAGCATCCTTTGGCTCCAGGTGCTCGGAATATCCTTCCATGACGCCCAAGATTCAGGTAGCTGGGGACTCTGTCCCACAGGTTGCAGACAAATGAATCTCCTACTTCAGATTTAGAAGTTATGTACTTACCATAACGTTCCATCTGAGTAGGTGTATTCATTTGTCTGCAACCATCCCGCCCTCCTATCCCCCTGGCCTTGTCAGTTTCCTGCATAGTGTGCGTTACCCTCTATAGGGTATGCTGATTTATGGCAAACTTGATCTGAGGTCATGTAGGGAGAGCAGGGCATTATGGGTGAGGGGAGGAGCTGAGAGCTCGGATCCATAGCTGGAAAACCATGCCGGTTCGGATCCGATATCGGATCCATAACCCACAGGTTGCAGACAAATGAATACACCTACTCAGATGGAACGTTATGGTAAGTACATAACTTCTAATTTCCCAAGGATATAGATTTCACTTCCACACGTTACCAACTCCAAACGGTTCATAGGTAGGTACTAGGCTATCTGCCCGAGGGCATTTATAAGCCTAGCCCGAATGTGTTGGCTTTCGCAGCCCCATTGATTAACTGAGCCTCTGTCAAGCAGAGCCAATAAAGTGATCTCAGGGGTGTATTTTCTGTTACCCATCCACTCGTCAAGGTTTCTCTTGTGTAAGTGAGGGGATCTGCCTAATGTAGTTAGGAATTTTATTCCAAAGCATGGGGAGTCTCTGACAGGAATCTATCCCTCCAGCATTTTTTATTTATTGTTGAGGCGAGGTTTAGCTTACTAGAGTGCGTGGCTCGCAGTGACTTGGATTTCTTTAGGTGGAGCATGTCCATCAATTCTGTGTTGGACATGGCTTTGTAAGTCAGGCAGAGATCACCTCTGAGTAAGCGATATGCCACTGAGTACAGCTGGAGTTTTTTCAGTATGTCTGCATTCCTATGCAGGGGGATGACATATGTTTGAGGCCAGTAATCCTCTTGGTGAGGTACGTTTGTGGTCTTTCCAGCTGTTGGAAGTGTCTTTTGAGGTACATCCCAAATGGGGCGTTGTACTCTATGATGGGTCTGATAAGTGATGAGTAGAGGGCACTATAACCTCTTTATTTCTAGATGCGAACCCTTTAGTACTTAGATGGGCGACATAGAAGGATTTCCTAACTACTTTACCAATGTGATTGTCAAAGGAGAGATTACTATTTACCTGGGTCCCCAGATCATTACCTCTTCTGTATTAAGGGATGTTCATCGTGTTACCCTGCTGCAGTCATCACACTAGGGTTATCCTGCCGTTAGGCGGTCCCTCAGTCTGCCTGAATTCCAAAGTCTTGGTCCGGCGTCGGTTGCTGTCGCTTCTTCCCTTTTGTCAGTGCGCCAGGGGTATTTAAGAGTTATCAGATGCCATTTTCTTCAGTCTTTCTTGCCGCACGGTGCCCGAAGCAGTTCGCAAGTGCCGGTGGGCCGACACCTGAGATTTTCGATTCGAATTTCAGTCCAAAGTCTTCAATAAAGCTAAGTGCCCCGTTGGGGAACCTTTTCTTGCCTCAGTCCAATGTCAGAAAAAGTTAACAATTGCATTTCTTGAGGGAAGCAAATACCTCATAAGGATTTCTATTCCTATTGTATTCCTTGCCTAGGCCCAGACCACGATGTCACAGGTTGTCGGTTTTGTGCTAGGTTTAATAAACGAACTATCAAACGCCGTTTTCACTTCGCACGACATTACTTTGGTAGGAAATTTAATTATATCATGCCGTTGGAGCAGCCGACGACCGGCATGCATAGAAAACACAAGGATAAGGACAGGCAGCCTAGGAACAAGCCAGTGTGAGGCCTCTGCTGGGCCTGTCGCCGGTTCTCCGGTTTTCAGTGAGGCGCCTATGCAACCCCTGAGTACCGCAGAACTGGAACCCCAGACAGCTGTGGATTCTCAAGCGGAGTCTACTAGGCTGACGCAGCCATCTTCTGATACCGGAGCAGAAGTAGACCCCGGTGCAGTGGAAACACCTTCGGTTGCAGAAGGTGTCTTCAGACAGACTACACTCACCATTAAATCTTATGCTAAGCTTAAAACACCTTTAAAACCTAAGAAGACTGTACATCAGTCTACAGTTCAAAGCCCCATGCCTAAGAAACAGATGCTTAAGATGGCTGAAGATTTGATTACCCTAATCAGGGGTTCCCATCCCCCTCCTGATAAAAGACCAAGACAAGAGAAGGATTATGCTTCCTCTGACCAGGTTTCAATTTCCTCAGATTCTTCTGAGGAACAGGATTACACTTTTCCACCTTATGAAGACTCTGATGCTGAAGACTATATTCCCTCAGCATCTCCCCCTGAAGACTACTCCTTTGGGGAAACTTTACATACCATGAGGAAACTTTTCCACTGGGAAGGCCAGGACTATTCTGATTCTAAGAAAAGGCTCCGAGAGTTCCTTTTACTACCCCAGCACAGACCTCTTGCTGTTCCTCCAGTTTTAGATATTGTGGATGATGTTTACTTGGAGTCTAGTTTAAATCCAGACTCTCTACCGCCTACTCCAGCCAAACCAGACAGATACTACAGAGTACCTGACTTGCACAAATTCCTTTATAAAAGCCCTGTGGCTGACCCAGAAACAATTTCCCAGGGTCCTAAGGGAGCTAAAGCTTCTATGGCTAAAACTCCTGTGCCCTCTGAAAGGGATTCCAGAGCCCTAGATCGATGGGGAAAGAAAATATATACCTCAGCAACTCTGGCTATGAGAGCATTAAATTGTCAAGTTTCACATGCTGAAATATCAGCAATTCCTAATGTCTCAATTAAAACAAAAATGAGCACACATACTGAACAGTCTGAATTCAAGGAAATGCAGGATCTGTTGCATGCAGCTGAACAGGTGGGCAAACATACTTTACAATGCGGATTTGATTAGTTGGAAGCTTCCTGTAGAGCAGCTGTTACTGGCTCTGTCATACATAGACATGCTTGGTTAAAAGAACAAACCCTTCCTGATCATGTTAAAGCAAAATTATTGGATGCACCTTTACAGCAGGATGTATTTGGTGTCAAAGCAGAAGAGGTTCTAAAGAAAATGGAGGATAAGGCAAAAGTCTATGCAGACGGTCAAGGATTTTTTGCTGGTACAACCCCCTCGTTTCAGAATAAATTGGCCAACAAAAATTGGTCCTTTCCAGCTTCTGACAGATCACAGAGGAGCAAATACAGACGCCCAAGGGGCAGAGGTCAGTCACAAGGCCCCTACAAACTTCCCCAATGGTGTACTGCTACCCAGAAAGGAGGAGAAGACAGGCCACAAGCTAACAGAAGACAAACACAATGACTCAATCCTCAAACTACCAAGCAAATCTCTCCTGGCAGCTCCCTTGGGAGGAAAATTAGCATTTTTTGCAGGCAACTGGCACATCATCACAAAAGACAAATGGGTCCTAAACATTTTCTCTCAAGGATACAGATTCCACTTTCATACCTTACCAAGGATAAAAGGAATGCCAAACTTGCCACCAAATCAATGGGCAGAGGCACAAAAACAAATTACAGCTCTCATGGACATAAGAGCCATTCAACAGATACCTACACAGGAGCAAGGACAGGGATTTTACTCAAGACTCTTTCTAGTCCCAAGAAAGGACAAAGCATGGAGACCCATTCTGGATCTTTCAATTCTGAACACCTATCTGCAAGTACCAAAATTCAAGATGCTAACACTACAGCAGCTTCTTCCCATGCCTGGCAAGAATGCTTGGCTAGTAACATTGGACCTCAAGGAGGCATACCTGCATGTCCCCATCAGAAAAAATTACAGAAAATACCTCCGCTTCATTGCAGGATCAACGCATTACTAATTCTCTGCACTGCCCTTTGGCTTATGTACTGCGCCCAGGGTCTTCACAAAATGCCTGGCACCAGTAATTGCATACTGCAGACAGAGGAATTCAAATATACCCATACCTGGACTGCCTTATTCAAGCAGAAAGCAAGGACATTCTTTTAAGGCATCTGGCATTTGTCAAACACCTTCTAAGTTGCCTAGGGTACACAGTAAACGAAAAGAAATCAAAACTAGTGCCCTTACAAAACATAATATTCCTGGGTGCCAGCTTGAATACAACGGCACCGATGGCTTATCTCACGCCAGAGAAGCAACAGCTGCTGACTCAATATTTCAATATAATGGCAACAAAGACCCATCTCCCTGCAAGAAAAATTCTGCAGGCCTTGGGATTCATGGCATCTTGCATACTACTAATACCATTTGCAAAACTGCATATGATGAAATTACAATGGTACCTGAAAAGCGTATGGACTCAACACAGCCACAGCTTGGAAACAATGATACCACTCATTCCCTGCCTTCAACAGGAGTTTCTATGGTGGTCACAGGCATGTCACCTCAACAAGGGTCAGCCTTCATCTTACCCACAGCCAGGCAAACTATGACAACAGATGCATCGGACTATGCCTGGGGAGCACACATGGCAGGACAGTGCATTCAGGGCAAATGGACTACAGATCAGAGACATCTGCATATCAATAAAAAAGAAATGCTAGCAGTACAGAATGCCCTAACAGCTTTCAAGGACCTCTTAAACCCAGGACAACTAATAATAAAGACGGACAATACCACAGTAATGTGGTACATAAGCAAGGGGGCACACATTCCTGCCCACTATGCAGGCAAGCAATGACCTTGTGGAACACTGCACACTCTTACCAGGTTCAATTACAAGCACAATTCCTGCCAGGAAAGAAAAACACATTGGCAGACTACCTAAGCAGAAACATCAGGGATCCACACGAGTGGAAACTAGATCCACAAGTATTTGCAATGATAGCTCAAAAATGGGGATGCCCAGACATAATCTGTTTGCAAGCCCCCAAAACTACCAACTTCAAAAATTTTGCACAAGGATATTCCATCCACAAGCTTGGAAAATCAACGCCCTTTCATTCAGTTGGAAAACATTAACAGTGTATGCCTTTCCTCCACTGCCTCTTCTAGCAAAGGTACTGCTGAAAGTCAGATTAGAGAGGCCACAAATGATACTCATTGCACCAGACTGTCCACGCCAGCATTGGTATCCA
Source organism: Protopterus annectens (assembly GCF_019279795.1). NCBI lineage: Eukaryota > Metazoa > Chordata > Ceratodontiformes > Protopteridae > Protopterus > Protopterus annectens. The sequence continues at coordinate 1,227,890,839 of NC_056741.1, read as the reverse complement.
ATTCGAAGGAACATGGCCCACCATGGATCTTACCACAAATTCCTCACCTGCTCACCCAGCGAGACAATCAGATTCTACACAGCCATCTCAAGACTTTAAACCTGGCTGCATGGCAAATTACCTAAACAACCAGCCAACACCTCTATCCAAAGCTTTTATGGATGTTATTCTGGAGGCCAGGAGGACCAGCACCAGGAAAACCTATTCAGACAAATGGAAAAGATTTTGCGCCTGGAACCAGGCTAAAGGCCAACATCCCCTTGATCCAAACATACCTCAGATTCTATAATATTTAACTGAGATGTTACACAAAGGACTTTCCTTTTCATCCATTTCAGCTGATTTAAAATTTCTTTAATGGAAAAATGCCCTGCTACTAGCAATAACCTCAGCCAGAAGAGTCTGAGTTACAGGCACTAATGGCAGTGGAGCCTTTCCTCATTTTTCATCAAGACAGTGTCTCTCTATGAACTAACCCTTCCTTTATGCCAAAGGTGGTATCCAGTGTGGCCCTAAACCAAACCATTCATTTGCCCATCTTTTTCCCAAATCCCCAGAACAAAGGAGAGACTCCTACACTCTTTGGACATTCACAATTAATTATGTTACTACTTGGATAAAACTAAGGCTTTCAGAAAAACTGACCAGCTCTTTGTAGCCTATGCTACAGGATCACAAGGAAAAGATATCTTAACAGACTATTTCTAAATAGATAGGGCATTGCATACGTTTCTGCTACACGCATCATGGGAAACCAGTACCTGCTAACATTAGGTCCCACTCCACCATGGCTACAGCTACATCAGCAGCCTTTCTCAGGGGAGTGCCAACCAAGGATATTCTGGAAGCTGCAGCTTAGAGTTCAGTGCACACCTTCACCAAACACAATCACTTACCTCTATATTCTAAGACTAGAGCTGGTTTTGCCACTGCAGATGTTCATCTTGCATACAGCTGCAGTCATAACAGATGGGTTCTCCTGCCGTCAGGCGGGTCCTCGGTCTGCCGAATTCCAAAGTCTAGGTCCGGCGTCAGTTGTCATCGCTTCTTCCCTGACGTCAGTGCGACAGGGGTATAAAAGAACCAGCCGACGCCATTTTCTTCAGTCTTTCTTGCCGCGCGGTGCCCGAAGCAGAAGCAGTTCTTAAGTGCCGGTCGGCCAGCTCCTGAAATTACGAAAATTTTGCAACCGAAGTCTTCTTGAAAGCTAGTGCCCCGTTGGGGAAACTTTTCTTGCCTCAGACCGATGTCAGACAAAGTTAATAATTGTATTTCATGTGGGAAGCAAATACCGCATAAGGATTTTCATTCCCTCTGTATTCCTTGCTTAGGGCCAGACCACGACATCTCTGTTTATCGTTTTTGTGCTACATTAAACAAACGCACCATTAAGCGTCGGGCGGAGTTCGCCCAGCATTATTTTGGCAAAAATTTAACTATATTATGTCGTCTGATATTCCGACTCCAGTTTTGTCTAAAAAAACGCAAAGATAAGGACTGACACTAGGTCCGCGGCCTCTACCGACACCACGCCAAAGCCGACTACAGGTGGTCCGGTTCTCAGCAAGGCGCCCACGCACCCCCTGACTACCGACGACACTTCATTGGCGGTGTCTTCTGTGCTTGAGGTTGCAGGCTCCTCTGCCCACACCCCGACTACAGATACCGAAGCCACTCTTGGTGGTGAATCTCAAAATGTAGACAGGTCTGCCTCCTCTCAAGGTGTCTTCAGACCTTCCTCCTCTTTTTCCATCAAGGCTTTCACTAAGTCTAAAGCAGCCATGCATTTTAAGAGACAAGCTACACAGGGCCCTTCTCCAGGCCCCATGCCTAAAAACAGATGCTTAAAATGGCTGAGGATTTAATTACTCTTATCAGGGGCTCTCAACCCCCCCCCCCCCCCCGGACAAAAGGCCCAGAGTGGAGGAAGAATCCCCCTCCTCTGACCAGGCCTTCATTATATCGGAGCACTCTGATGAACAGGAACATTCTTACTCCCCTTTTGAAGATTCTGATGCAGAGGAGTCCATTCCCTCTGCCCCGAGGATTACTCATTTGGGGAAACCTTGCATACCTTAAGGGAACACTTCCACTGGGAAGGCCAAGAATACTCAGATTCCAAGAAAAGGCTTAGGGATTTTCTCTTGCTACCTCAGCACAGGCCTCTGGCTATACCTCCTGTCTTAGACATACTAGATGATGTGTACTCTGAGGCCTGCCTTAACCCGGATTCTTTACCTCCACCCCCAGTCAAGCCTGACGGGTACTACCGGGTTCCTGACTCTCACCAATTTTTGTACAAAAGCCATGCGGCTGACCCAGAGACTATCTCACAGGGCCCCAAGGGAATTGAGGCCTCCACTGCTAAAAATCCATTACTTTCCGCGAGAGATTCCAGATCCTTAGAAAGGTGGGGGGAAAAGGTATATACGTCGGCCACCTCAACCATGAGGGCATTAAACTGCCAGTTCCATATGCTAAAGTACCAACAGTTTCTGTTATCACAATTGAGAAATAAAATGTCACAACCTGAACAACCAGACTTGAAGGAGTTGCAGGATTTGATGCATAGTGCAGAACAAGTGGGTAAACATACCTTGCAATGTGGTTTTGATGCTCTAGAGGCCTCATGTAGAGCTGCTGTTACAGGATCAGTGATACGTAGACATGCCTGGCTCAAGGAACAAACCTTACCAGATCATGTCAAAGCTAAATTACTAGATGCCCCTCTTCAAAAGGATGTATTATTTGGTGTTAAAGCTGAGGAGGTATTAAAGAAAATGGAGGAAAAGGCTAAATCAATGCAAACAGTGAAATATTCTACAGGTACAACCACCACGTTTCAGTAGAAATTGGCCTTCCAAAAATTGGTCCTTTCCAGCCACGGACAGACCCCAAAGAGGTAGATACAGGCACCCGAGGGGCAGAGGACAATCTCAAGGATCGTTTAGAGGCAGACAATGGCAAGCTCCTACACAGAGAGGTGGTGAGGATAGTTCGCAGCCGTTCAGAAAGCAAGCCCAATGACTTCCCCTTTGCATGCCAAGCAAGGCTCAAATGGAGCAGCACCCTTTGGCGGAAAACTGGCATTATTTTCAAAAAATTGGCATATTGTCACAAAAGACAAATGGATCCTGGACATTATAAACAGAGGCTACAGATTCCATTTTCACACCCTTCCAAAAATGAGAGGCATGCCAAACCTGCTACACAAAGGGCAGAGGCACAAAGACAAATTTCAGATCTCATGGACATGAAAGCTATTCAAGAGGTACCTACTCACGAACAAGGTCAAGGTTTTTATTCCAGACTATTCCTGGTACCAAGGAAGGAAAAGATTGGAGACCTATTTTGGACCTATCCATCCTAAACACATTTTACTGCACCAAAATTCAAGATGCTCACTTTACAGCAGCTTCTTCCCATGCTGGGCAAGGAGTCCTGGCTGGTAACATTGGACCTCAAGGAGGCATACCTGCATGTCCCAATCAGACAAAATTGCAGAAGATACCTCAGATTTCTTGCAGGTTCAACCCATTATCAATTCTCTGCATTGCCCTTTGGCTTATCTACTGCGCCCAGAGTATTCACGAAATGCCTGGCATCAGTAATTGCCTACTGCAGACTTCAAGGGACACAAATATACCCATATTTGGACGACTGCCTGATCCAAGCAGACAGCAAGCACATACGTTTGAAACACCTGGCTTATGTAATAATGTTGTTGAATTCTCTGGGATACACAGTCAACGAAAAGAAATCAAGGCTAATACCCTCTCAGAAAATAATTTTCCTGGGTGCCAACTTGGACACAAACACCCAGATGGCCTAACCTCACGCCAGAGAAGCAGGGGCAACTAACTCAATACTTGAGAACACTAGCAAATTTCATCAGGCTGACTGCAAGGAAAATCCTGCAGGCTCTGGGATTCATGGCATCTTGCATCCTACTAATCCCATGTGCAAAGCTGCATATGAGGAAACTTCAATGGTACCTGAAAAACCTATGGTCTCAACACAGCCACAGTTTGGAAACAATAATACCACTAATTACATGTCTTCAAAAGGAATTTCTGTGGTGGGCTAAAGCATGCCAAACAAACACAGGTCTCCCATTCTGCAAGCCTCAAGCAAATCAGGTCATCACAACAGACGCCTCTGACTACGCCTGGGGGGCGCACATGACAGATCGGTACATTCAGGGCAAATGGTCCCAAAAAGAAAAGCACCTTCACATCAATCAAAAGGAAATGCTAGCAGTAATAAATGCTATTATAGCTTTCAAAGACCTTCTGCATCCAGGCAACTATTAATAAGGACAGACAACACCACAGTAATGTGGTACATAAACAAACAGGGAGGAACCCATTCATACCCCCTATGCAGGCTGGCCATGTCACTTTGGAGCATGGCTCTGGAATTACAAATCGAACTTCAAGCACAGTACTTGCCAGGCAAGGAAAACACGCTGGCAGACAACCTCAGCAGAAATATGACAGATCCACACGAATGGAAGTTGCATTCTCAAGTTTTTACAGAGATAATTCAAGCATGGGGAAGGCCAGACATAGATCTCTGCTTCCCACAAAAATCACCAATTGACAAAATTCTGCTCAAGGACTTTTCATCCAAAGGCCTGGAGAGTGGACGCTCTCTCTTTCAGTTGGACAACAATGACAGTTTATGCCTTCCCACCTCTTACTCTGTTGCCCAAAGTTCTATTAAAAACCAGAGCAGACAGACCAAAGATGATTCTCATTGCTCCAGACTGGCCAAGACAACACTGGTACCCACTCCTGAGGAGCCTGGCGCATTCCCCACCATGGACCCTTCCTCTAATGCCTCCTCTTCTGACTCGGCACAGCTTCAAAACTCTTCACAGTCAGCTGAAAACACTCAATCTGGCCGCATGGAAGATTCTTTAACATCACAACGGGACCCTACTCTCCAAGGAGGTGCAGGATGTCATTTTGGAGGCCAGAAGGCCGTCTAGTAGAAAAGCTTACTCCGCAAAATGGAAACTGTTTTGTGCCTGGAATGAGAAAAAGGGCCAGAATCCTGGAAAACTGAATTTACCTCAAATATTACAGTATCTAGCTGAGCTGCTAAGCAGTGGGCTTTCATTCTCCTCCATCAAAATCCATGCCTCAGCCATTTCTGCAGAATACAACACTGATCCGCCTTTATTCTCTCACCCCCTCTTAAGACAGTTCCTCAGAGGGGGCTAAGAATATAAAACCCCCAAGGAAACAACCAATACCTGCTTGGGACCTCAATTTCATTCTAGAAAAGCTGACCTTGCCTCCTTTTGAGCCAGCTGCCTCAACAGATTTGCAACATTTGTCCTGGAAAACAGCTTTCCTTCTGGCTATTACCTCAGCTCGTAGGGTATTGGAATTACAAGCCCTCATGGCTGTGCAGCCTTTTATCATCTTCCATCAGGACAGAGTTTCCTTACGAACCAACCCGTCCTTTATGCCAAAAGTGGTATCCAGGGTAGCTTTGAATCAGGCTATACACTTACCTACCTTTTATCCTAATCCTCAAAACAAAGGAGTGAGATTACTACATTCCTTGGACATCCACAGACAACTGCGTTATTATTTGGACAGAACAAAGCCTTTCAGAAAATCAGAACAGCTCTGTGTGTCCTATGCTATAGGAGCTCAAGGGAAGCCAATTTCCAAACAGACAATCTCAAAATGGATAGCCCACTGCATACGCTTTTGTTACTCTCTTCATGGCAAAACTGTATCTGCAGGCATCAGATCTCACTCCACAAGGGCCACAGCTACCTCTGCAGCTTTCCTCAGAGGAGTTCCTACCAAAGATATTTTAGAAGCAGCCACTTGGAGTTATGTGCATACCTTCTCCCAGCGCTACCACCTACCATTATACTCCAAAACTAGAGCAGGCTTTGCCACTGCAGTCTTGCAGGTTATCCTGGCTCCTCCTAGTTCCACCTAGTGCCTACCACCCCTTTCTTAGCTTTGGGATTCTACCCATCTATTATGACTGCAGCTGTATGCACGATGAACATAGTACAGTTTTGTACCTACCATAAATGTAGATGTTTGAGTGCTAATACAGCTGCAGTTCAGGTTTCCTCCCTCCTTCACCTCTTGGGACAGGCCTATTGGCTAACACCTCCTCATACAACCTGATTGAGGTATTCATTTATGGTGTATTTGCTTGCAACTACTGTATTTTGATTGTATGGCATTGCTTTATTACACAAATTTATGTATTGCCTTCCTTCTAGGGGCATCTGACATCTGGGGCAAGAAAAACTGAAGAAAATGGCGTCAGGGAAGAAGCGACGACAACCGACGCCGGACCTAGACTTTGGAATTCGGCCGACCGAGGACCCGCCTGATGGCAGGAGAACCCATCTGTTATGACTGCAGCTGTATTAGCACTCGAACATCTACATTTATGGTAGGTACAAAACTGTACTTTTTGCAGGGCCTATTAGCTTCTTCTAACCCTGTTTAACTCCACCTCCCATTCTTAGCTTTGGGATTCAACCCAAGTGTGATGACTGCAGCAGGGTAACACGATGAAGACAGTACAGATGTTCGTGTTACCCTGCTGCAGTCATCACACTTGGGTTATCCTGTCGTCAGGCGGTCCCGCAGTCTGCCTGAATTCCAAAGTCTTGGTCCGGCATCTTTTCCTGTCACTTCTTCCTGACGTCAGTGCACCAGGGGTATATGAGGCATCCGATGCCATTTTCTTCAGTCTTTCTTGCCGCGCAGTGCCCGAAGCAGAAGCAGTTCGCAAGTGCCGGTCAGCCGACACCTGAGATTTTCGAATAGAGTTTCAGTCTGTAGTCTTCAAAGCTAAGTACCCCATTGGGGAACCTTTTCTTGCCTCAGTCCGATGTCAGAAAAAGTTAACAATTGTATTTCTTGTGGGAAGCAAATACCTCATAAGGACTTTAATTCTTTTTGTATACCTTGCCTAGGCCTAGACCACAATGTCACTGGTTGTCAGTTTTGTGCTAGGTTCAATAAGCGAACTATAAAGCGACGCTTTGATTTCGCACGACACTACTTCGGTAGGAAATTTAATTACACTATGCCGTCGGAGCAACCGACTACCGGCGTGCATAAAAAACTCAAAGATAAAGACAGGCAGCCTAGATCCAAGCCAGACTCCGAGGCCTCGGCTGGGCTGGTCGCCGGTTCTCCGGTTTTCAGTGAGGTGCCTATGCAGCCCCTGGCTACCGCAAAATTGGATTCCCAGGCCGTTTCGGATTCTCTAGCAGAGAGTTCTAGGCCGACGCAGCCATTTTCTGTAGGCCCTACCGACGACATTGCAGAAAGAGAAACCGGTGCTGTAGAAACACCTTCGGTTTCTGAAGGTGTCTTCAGACTGACTACTCTCACCATAAAATCTTATGCTAAGCTTAATACTCCTCTAAAACCAAAAAAGAATGCACTTCAGTCTCCAGTTCAAGGCCCCATGCCTAAGAAACATATGCTTAAAATGGCTGAAGATTTGATTTCTTTGATCAGGGGTTCCCAAACCCCCCCCCCCCGACAAAAAGCCTAGACAAGAGGAGGGATTATGCCTCCTCTGATGAAGTATCTATTTCCTCAGGCTCTTCTGAGGAACAGGATTACTCCTTTCCCCCTTATGAAGATTCTGATGCTGAAGATTCCATTCCCTCTGCTTCTCCCCCTGAAGACTATTCCTTTGGGGAACCTTACATAACATGAGGGAACATTTCCACTGGGAAGGTCAGGACTACTCTGACTCTAAGAAAAGGCTCCGAGAATTTCTTTTACTCCCCCAGCACAGACCACTTGCTATCCCCCCAGTTTTAGACATTGTGGATGATGTTTACTTAGAATCTAGTCTAAATCCAGATTCTCTGCCTCCTGCTCCAGCCAAACCAGATAGATACTATAGAGTGCTTGACTCGCACAAATTCCTTTACAAAAGCCCTGTTGCTGATCCAGAGAGGGGCTAAGGCTTCTATGGCTAAAAATCCTGTACCATCTGAAAGGGACTCCAGAGCACTAGATAGGTGGGGTAAGAAGGTTTACACCTGAGCTACTCTAGCTATGAGACCACCAAATTGTCAATTTCACATGCTTAAATACCAGCAATTCCTAATGTCTCAAAACAGAAGATGAGCACGCACCCTCAACAGTCTGAATTCAAGGAAATGCAGGATCTGTTGCATGCAGCTGGAACAGGTGGGCAAACATACTTTACAATGTGGATTTGATTCCTTGGAAGCTTCCTGTAGAGCAGCTGTTACTGGGTCTGTTATACGTAGGCATGCTTGGTTAAAGGAACAAACTCTGCCTGATCATGTTAAAGCAAAGTTACTAGATGCACCCTTACAGCAGGATGTCTTATTGGGGGTTAAAGCAGAAGAGGTTTTAAAGAAAATGGAGGATAAGGCAAAATCTATGCAGACGGTCAAATATTTCTTACAGGTACAGCCCCCACGCTTCAGCAGAAATTGGCCAACAAAAAATTGGTCCTTTCCATCTTCTGACAGACCACAGGAGGGGGTAAATACAGGCGCCCAAGGGGCAGAGGACAAGCACAAATCCCTTACAAACCTCGCCAATGGGGCACTGCAACACAGAAGGGAGGAGAAGACAGGTCCCAAACTACTAGAAGGCAAACACAATGACTTAAACCTCAAACTGCCAAGCAAAACTGTCTTGGCAGCTCCCTTGGGAGGAAAATTAGCACTTTTTGCAGACAACTGGCGCATCGTCACAAAGGACAAATGGGTCCTAGACATTATCTCACAAGGATACAGATTCCATTTCCACACCTTGCCAAGGATAAAGGAATGCCAAACCTGCCACCAAATCAATGGGCAGAGGCACAAAAACAAATTACAGCTCTCATGGACATGAGAGCCATTCAACTAGTACCTACACAGGAGCAAGGCCAAGGATTTTACTCAAGGCTCTTTCTAGTTCCCAGAAAGGACAATGCCTGGAGACCCATTCTGGACCTTTCAATTCTAAGCACCTTCTTGCAAGTACCCAAATTCAAGATGCTAACACTACAGCAGCTTCTTCCCATGTTGGGCAAGAAAGCTTAATTAGTAACGTTGGAACTCAAGGAGGCATACCTGCATGTCCCTATCAGACAAAATTGCAGAAGATGCCTCCGTTTCATTGCAGGTTCAACCCATTACCAATTCTCTGCACTGACATTTGGCTTATCTACTGCGCCCAGGGTCTTCACAAAATGCCTTGCACCAGTAATTGCATACTGCAGACAGAGGAATTCAAATATACCCATACCTGGACGACTGCCTCATCCAAGCAGAAAGCAAGGACATTCTCTTACAACATCTGGCATTTGTAAAACACCTAAGTTGCCTAGGGTACACAGTAAACGAAAAATCAAAACTAGTGCCCTCACAAAATGACATTCCTGGGTGCCAGCTTGAATACAACGGCTCAGATGGCTTCTCTGACGCCAGACAAACAACTGCAACTAACTCTATACTTCAAAACAATGGCAACAAAGAACCAACTCTCTGCAAGAAAAATTCTGCAGGCCTTGGGCTTCATGGCATCTTGCATACTACTAATACCATTTGCAAAACTGCATATGAGGAAATTACAATGGTACCTAAAAAGCGTATGGACTCAACACAGCCACAGCTTGGAAACAATGACACCTCTCATTCCCTGCTTTCAACAGGAGTTTCTATGGTGGTCACAGGCATGTCACCTCAACAAGGGTCAGCCTTTCACCTTATCCCCAGCCAGGCAAACTATGACAATAGATGCATCGGACTATGCCTGGGGGGCCCACATGGCAGGACAGTGCGTTCAAGGCGTATGGACTGCAGATCAAAGGAATCTGCACATCAATCAAAAAGAAATGCTAGCTGTACAGAATGCCCTGACAGTCATCATGGACCTCTTACATCCAGGACAGCTTATCATAAGGACAGACAACACCAAAGTAATGTGGTACATAAACAAACAAGGGGGTACACACTCCTACCCTCTATGCAGGCAAGCAATGACTTTGTGGAACACAGCACTGGCTTACCAAGTTCAATTACAAGCTCAATTCCTGCCAGGAAAAAAGAACACATTGGCAGACCTAAGCAGAAACATCATGGATCCCCACGAGTGAAAACTGGATCCACAAGTATTTGCAATGATAACTCAAAAATGGGGGCACCCAGACATAGACCTGTTTGCCAGCCCCCAAAACTATCAGCTAACAAAATTTTGCACAAGGGCATTTCACCATCAAGCTTGGAAAGTGGACGCACTCTCATTCAGTTGGAAAATGCTGACAGTATATGCCTTCCCTCCATTGCCCCTTCTCACAAAGGTGCTGCTGAAAGTCAGGATGGAGAGACCCCGAATGATACTCATTGCCCCAGACTGGCCACGGCGGCACTGGTACCCACTGTTAAGGAATATGACCCAGGGCCCACCATGGATTTTACCACAAATTACTCATCTGCTCACACAGCAAGACAGTCGCATTCTACACAGCCAGCTCAAAACCTTAAACTTGGCTGCATGGCAAATCACCTAATCAACCAGCCAGCTCCTCTTTCACAAGCTGTTATGGAAGTTATTCTGGAGGCCAGGAGGCCCAGCACCAGGAAAGCCTACTCAGACAAATGGAAAAGGTTTTGTGCCTAGAACCACGCTAAAGGCCAAAATACCCTTCAGCCGGACATACCTCAGATTCTACAATATTTAACTGAAATGTTACACAAAGGGCTTTCTTTTTCATCTATTAAAATCCACGCCTCAGCTATTTCCGTTCACTACAACACGGATCCTCCCTTATTTTCACATCCACTTCTAAGGCAGTTTCTCAGAGGGACCAAAAACATTAGGCCTCCCAGGAGAGCACCAACACCAACTTGGGACCTCAATTTTGTTCTGGAAAAACTTACGCTACCTCCTTTTGAGCCATCCTTCTCAGCTGACTTAAAGTTTATATCATGGAAGACTGTCCTGCTGCTAGCACTTACTTCAGCCAGAAGAGTCTCAGAGCTTCAGGCACTAATGGCAGTAGAGCCTTTCCTCATTTTTCATCAAGACAGTTTCTCTACGAACTAACCCCTCCTTTATGCCTAAGGTGGTATCCAGTGTGGCTCTAAATCAAACCATCCATTTACCCACCTTCTTTCCAAGTCCACAAAACAAAGGAGAAAAACTCCTGCATTCCTTGGACATTCACAGACAGCTACGTTACTACTTGGATAAAACTAAGGTTTTCAGAAAATCTGACCAGCTCTTTGTATCCTATGCTACAGCATCACAAGGAAAGGCTAACTCAAAACAGACCATTTCCAAATGGATAGGACATTGCATACGATGTCCTTCAAGGATGCATCTGCAGTCATAACATATGGGTTGTCCTGCCTCAGGCAGCCCTTCGGTCGGCCGGATTCCAAAGTCTGGGTCTGGCCTCGGCTGATGTCGCATCTTCCCCGACGTCAGAGCTGCTGGGGTATAAAGGCATCAGCCGACGCCATTTTCCTCAGTCTTTCTGGCTGCGCGGTGCCCGAAGCAGAAGCTGTTCGCAAGTGCCGGTCGGTCAGATCCAGAGATTCAGCTACCGAAGACTTCTAAAAAGCTAAGTACCCCGTTGGGGACTCTTTCTTGCCTCAGCCGATGTCAGACAAAGTAAATAATTGTTTAACTTGTGGGAAACAAATACCTCATAAGGATTTCCATTCCTACTGCCTTCCTTGCTTAGGCCCAGACCACGATGTATCGGCTTGTTTAGCCTGTGCCTCCTTCAACCGACGGACTCTTAGACATCGGTCGGAGTTTGCAGAAGAGTTTTTTGGATCCGCTTTTGCATATAAAATGCCGTCGGAGACTCCGACTACATTTAGCCAAAAACGCAGAAAGGACCGACACTCGCGGCCCGCGGTTTCGGCTGAAACCACGGTTAGGCCTACCGCGAGTGTCTCTGTTTCGGCTTAAACCGAGGCCTTGGTTCTTCCTTCTGCCGAAATCATACTTCCGACAACCGAGGCCAGTGAAGCCCCGGCCGAGTCGGCTACAGAAATCCCTACCGAAGAAGCAAGTGCACAAGATTTGTCCGACACCATTCCTTTGGACATTTCCACTCCTGCACGTGGGGCAGCTAGGCCCCCTGCTTCTATGTCTATTAAGGCTTACACCAGGGCCAAAGCAGCTAAAATTACAAAAGCTTTACCTGCAAAATCAGCCTCTCGGAGACCTTCCTCAAGTTCCCAGATTCTCACTCATGCTGAGGACCTTATATCTCTGATTAGGGGTTCCCAACCTCACCCAGACAGAGCCTCCCAGCCTCCTCCTGACAAAAGGCCCAGGACCGAACCCCCTGAACCTCTCTCCTCTGACTGCTCCTCGGATGGATCTGATTTGTCAGACCATCAGGAAGGGCCATACTCACCTTATGAGGATTCAGATGCAGAAGACTCTCTCCCTTCTGCTTCCCCTCCAGAAGAATTTTCCTTTGGGGAAACTTTACACTCTGAGGGAACACTTTCAATGGCAGGGTCAGGATTTCTCCGACTCTAGAAAAAGACTAAGGACTTTCTTACACTTGCCACAGCATAGGCCTTTAGCCATACCACCTGTGCTAACTGTAGTTGATGCCTACAGTGATGTCAGTTCTGCCCCTGATTCACTCCCCCCAGCCCCTGCCAAACCTGACAGATACTACAGGGTTCCGGATTCCCACTTCCACTTGTATAAAGCCCATGCTGCAGACCCAGAAACTATTTCTCAGAGCCCGAAAGGTGTTGCAGCTGCCACTGCCAAAAACCCACTACCCTCTGAAAGGGAGTCAAGAGCATTAGAAAGATGGGGAAAAAAGGTTTACACATCTGCTACTCTTTCTGCCAGGGCTTTAAACTGTCAATTCCATATGATACAGTACCAGGAATATTTGTTCGATCAGCTGAATAAAAAGCTTTCTTCTCCTGAACCTTTAGACGTAAGGCTCATCAGGAATTGGTACACAATTCTCAGCAGGTCAGTAATCATTTCTTAAAATGTGGCTATGATGCACTGGAAGCTTCATTAAGATCAGCTATGGCTGGGGCAGTAATTCGCAGACATGCCTGGCTAAAGGAGCAATCCCTGCCGGACCATGTCAAGGCTAAGCTCCTAGATGCTCCAATGGAGAAACAAAGTTTATTTGGCTCCCCTGCACAGGAGATTCTAAAAGTGGAAGAAAAAGCAAAATCTGTGCAAACAGTCAAGGATTTTCTGCAGGTCCAACCTCCGAGGTTCAGCAGAAACTGGCCTTTAAAGAATTGGTCCTTTCCAGACACCACCAAAGCACAGAGGGGCAGGAATAGACGCCCAAGAGGCAGAGGTCAATCCAAGGGTGCCTACAGGGGTCGCCAGTGGCAACCTGCCAACCAGAGGAGTACTGCCACAGCTGCAACTACTACCACTTCCACAGGACAAACGCAATGACTTGACTCTGACTCCGCCTACAAGGGAACAACTGGAAGCACCCTTGGGCGGAAAATTGGCTTTATTCTCAAGAAACTGGCATTGCATTACAAAAGACAAATGGACATTGCAAACAATAGACAAAGGATACAGGTTTCATTTCCACACTTTACCAACAAGGAGCGGAATGCCAAACCTTCCACCAAACCAAAAGCCAGAGGCTTTGAGACAAATCAACAGTTTATTTCAGATGAAAGCAATATAAAAGGTACCATCTATGGAACAAGGCCAAGGGTTTGACTCCAGACTATTCCTTGTACCAAGAAAAGAAACCCAATGGAGGCCTATTCTCGACTTGTCCGCACTAAACACATACCTCATTGTGCCAAAATTCAAAATGCTGACCCTACAGCAACCTCTTCCCATGTTGGGCAAGGAGTCTTGGCTGGTGACTCTAGATCTCAAGGAGGCATACCTGCACGTCCCTATACGACCAGATTGCAGAAGACACCTCAGATTTCTTGCAGGATCAGAGCATTATCAATTCTCAGCATTGCCCTTTGGCTTATCTACTGCGCCCAGAGTATTCACGAAATGCCTGGCATCAGTAATTGCACATTGCAGGCTTCAGGGAATTCAAAACTACCCATACCTGGACGACTGCCTAATACAAGCGGACAACAGGACAAGACTTATAAAGGATTTGGCCTTTGTCATACACCTGTTACAGGCCTTGGGATACACAGTCAACATCCAGAAGTCAAGACTAGTGCCATCCCAAAGGATAACCTTTTTGGGTGCGGATCTGGACACACTAACTCAGATGGCTTTTCTCACAGAAGAAAAACAAAAGCAACTTCCAGTCTACTTCATGGCTTTGACAAAACAAGCTCAGCTCACTGCAAGGAAAGTCCTGCAGGCCCTGGGTTACATGGCATCTTGCATAATCTTGATCCCACATGCCAGGCTGCATATGAGGAAATTACAATGGTACCTAAGGAATGTATGGTCTCAACACAGGCACAGTCTAGAAACCATGATTCCAATCATTCCATGCCTGAAAAAGGAATTCCTGTGGTGGGCTCAGGCCTGCCAGTCCAACAGAGGGTTGCCTTTCAACGAACCACAACCAAGGCAGACCATCACCACGGACGCCTCAGACCTAGGATGGGGAGCGCACATGGAAGACAAGTGCATCCAAGGCCTATGGACTCAAGACCAGCTGAATTTACACATAAGTCTAAAGGAGATGCTGGCAGTGAAGCATGCAATCGAGGCATTCAAATCATTCCTCCAGCAAGGTCATCTGCTGATAAGGACAGACAATACCACAGTCATGTGGTACATAAACAAACAGGGAGGCACGCATTCCTACCCTCTATGCCGGATGGCAATGGATCTGTGGAACTTAGCCCTAAATCTCAACATCCAACTGCAGGCCAAATTCGTACCAGGAAAAGAGAATTCACTAGCAGACAGCTTAAGCAGAACTACCACGGATGCTCCCGAATGGATGCTGCATCCAGACATTTTCAAAATAAGAACAAACAAATGGGGAATGCCAGACATAGACCTGTTCACCTCCCCACTCAACAACCAACTAAGGAAATTCTGCTCAAGAGTATATCACCCACAAGCCTGGAAGGTGGACTCCCTCTCTTTCAACTGGAATGCCCTAACAGTGTATGCTTTTCCACCACTCCCACTGATGTACAGAGTACTACTGAAAATCAGAGAGGAACAGCCAAAGGTGATACTGATAGCTCCAGACTGGCCAAGGCAGCACTGGTATCCGCTACTGAGAAGCATGTCTCGGACGAACCCATGGCCTCTACCCCTATGCCCTCTACTTCTAACGCAGAACAACTTCAAGACACTGCATCCAAACTTGAAAACACTGCAGCTGACTGCCTGGAAAATTGCCTAAAACAAAACCAAACTGTCTTATCTCAGAGGGTCAAGGACATAATTCTGGAGGCTTGTAGACCCTCCACTAGAAAGACATACTCAGCCAAATGGAAGAGATTCCTCATTTGGAGCACTTCAAAGGGTACAAATGTCACACTGGCAAACCTAGCACACATCCTAGAATACTTAGCAGAACTTTTCCATAATGGCCTGTCCTATTCCTCCATTAAGATTCATGCTTCAGCAATTTCAGCAGATTACAACATGGATCCTCCTATCTTCTCTCACCCTCTCCTCAGACAATTTTTAAGAGGGATCAAAAATGTAAAACCTCCAAGGAAACCACCTCTCCCTGCATGGGATCTCAATTTTGTGCTGGGAAAATTAACACTACCTCCTTTTGAACCAGCAGCATCAGCAGACTTACAGTTCTTATCTTGGAAAACTGCTTTCCTTATAGCAATCACTTCAGCAAGAAGAGTATCAGCTACAGGCACTGATGGCAGTGCAGCCTTTCCTTATTTTTCACCAGGATAGTGTGTCTCTGAGAACCAATCCTACTTTCATGCCAAAGGTGGTATCCAGGGTATCCTTGAACCAAGCTATTCATTTTCCTACGTTCTTCCCTAATCCACAGAACAGAGGGCAAAAACTACTGCACACCTTGGATGTACAGACAACTACGCTACTATCTGGACAGAACTAAAACTAGCAGAAAAACTGACCAACTTCTAGTAGCATATGCAAATGGAGTGCAAGGAAAAGCAATTTCCAAACAGACAATCTCTAAATGGATAGGAAATTGCATTCGTTTCTGCTACTCTTTTCATGGAAAGACAGCTCCTGAAAATATCAGGCCTCACTCCACAAGAGCCACAGCCACCACTACTGCTTTCCTACGAGGGGTGGCTACCAAGGACATTTTAGAAGCTGCTACTTGGAGCTCCGTGCATACATTTGCCAAGCATTACAATCTACCTTTATACTCCAGATCCCAAGCAGGTTTTGCAACTGCAGTTTTACAGGGGATCATAACTACACCATCCTTATCTTAGTACCTCCTCCCCCAGTTTGGCTATGGTATTCTACCCATATGTTATGACTGCAGATGCATCCTTGAAGGACATAGTACAGTTTTGTACCTACCATAAATGTAGATGTCCGATAGGTATGCATCTGCAGTCAGGATTACCCTCCCGCCTTCCCCTCTGTGGTATTCCTAGGGTGCTTACCCCTCTTTCAGCTAGCTGGGGGAATCTATTAAGGTGTATTTGTATGTTTATATATATATATATATATATATATATATATATATATATATATATATATATTTATATATATATATATATATATATATATATATATATATATATTGTGTTATTCTGTTTGGAATTTTCAACTTTTATCCAAATTTAGCCTTCCTAGAGGGCACCTGGCATCTGGGGCAAGAAACACTGAGGAAAATGGCGTCGGCTGATGCCTTTATACCCCAGCAGCTCTGACGGGGAAGATGCGACATCAGCCGAGGCCAGACCCAGACTTTGGAATCCAGCCGACCGAAGGGCTGCCTGAGACAGGACAACCCATATGTTATGACTGCAGATGCATACCTATCGGACATCTACATTTATGGTAGGTACAAAACTGTACTTTTTTGCTACACCCACCATGGAAAACCAGTTCCTGCTAGCATAAGGCCCCACTCTACCAGGGCAGCAGCTATATCTACAGCCTTCCTCAGGGGGGTGCCAACCAAGGATATTCTGGAAGCTGCAACTTGGAGTTCAGTACACACCTTCACCAAACACTATCACTTACCACTTTACTCTAAGACTAGAGCTGGCTTAGCCACTGCAGTTTTGCAGGGCCTTCTAGCCTCCTCTAACCCTGTTTGACTCCACCTCCCATCCTTAGCTTTGGGATTCTACCCAAGTATGATGACTGCAGCAGGGTAACACGATGAACATAGTACAGTTTTGTACCTACCATAAATGTAGATGTTCGAGTGTACCCTCCATCCCTTCTGACCTACCTAAAACCTTTCAGTACCTTAAAAACTGATGCAACCTTTGTGGTGTATTTGCTTATAGCTGGAGGGATGTTTTGCTTGTGCTAAACTTTTATTATTGGTACTAGCTATTGACCACCTTTTGGGGGGCACCTGACATCTGGGTCAAGAAAAACTGAAGAAAATGGCATTGGATGCCTCTTATATACCCCTGACGCACTGACGTCAGGGAAGAAGCGACAGCAACCGACGCCAGACCAATACTTTGGAATTCAGGCAGACTGTGGGACCGCCTGACGACAGGATAACCCAATTGTGATGACTGCAGCAAGGGTATACACTCGAACATCTACATTTATGGTAGGTACAAAACTGTACTTTTTGTACCTACCATAAATGTAGATGCTCGAGTGTTCACCCTGCTGCAGTCCAGGTTGCCCTCCCTCCATCCCCTCTGAACTAGCTGAACTTATCTATACCACTCTATCCTATACAGCCTCTTTGGTGTATTTGCTTGTGCCTAAAGGTATTGCTTTATTTTTATCTAGCTATATGTATATATTTTGCCTACCTATTGGTGGCATCTGACATCTGGGGCAAGAAAAACTGAAGAAAATGACGTCAGATGCCTCTTATAAACCCCTGGCGCACTGACGTCGGGGAAGAAGCGACAGCAACCGACGCCGGACCAAGACTTTGGAATTCAGGCCGACTGCGGGACCACCTGATGGCAGGATAACCCTAGTTTGACTGCAGCAGGGTGAACACTCTAACATCTACATTTATGGTAGGTACAAAACTGTACTTTCTGCCACCTATGTGGTAAATCGTGGGTGTTTTGTTTTTCCCAAATGGGGTGACTATGCCATGACTTTGACACCAGGTGTCCGTCTCAGTAAGGTCTTTTTGGAGGATGTCCGTGTCAGCCGGAGAGTCAATTATGGCTCAGAGTTTGCAGTCATTGGCGACCTTGGTTAGCCATAGTCCTCCTATGTTAGCCTGTACTTCTGATAAGTATATGCCGAACAGTAGGGGTCCCTGGACCAAGTCCTGCAGGACACCACCACTTGTGACTGGTTTAGAGCCGGACCTGGAGCTTGCTATTCTTACCGCTTGACTTCTGTCTGTAAGCCAGTTGGCATCCCATCTTGTGACTTAGGAGTTTATGTTCAGGCTGGTGAGTTTTTCAATAATACGTGAGTGAGGAATGCTTTCGAATGCCTTAGCGAGGTCAAGGTAGGCTGTCTGAACCACCTTTGCCTCGTCTATGGCCTTGGTGACTGTCTCAAAGAAGTCAACCAGGTTTAGTAGGCATGATCTGCCCTTAAAGCCAAACTGGGTCGGGTTAAGTGTTTGGAGGATGTTCTTCATGTTTCACTGTTGCAGTCATTACATTTGGGTAATCTGCTGGCAGGTTGCTTTCAGTCCGCCTGATTAACAAAGTCTTGGTATAAAACATGCAGCCGACGCCATTTTCATCAGTCTTTCTTGCCATGTGGTTCCCAAAGCAGAAGCAGTTCGCAAGTGCCGTTCAGCTGACTCCTGAAATTTTCGTTTTCGAGTTTCAGAACCTAAGTCTTCAACCTAAAACCAAGTACCCCATTGGGGAAACTTTTTATTGCTCCTTACCGATGTCAGTAAAAGTTAATAATTGTATTACTTGTGGGAAGCAAATAACTCATAAGGATTTTCATTTGTACTGTATTCCTTGCCTAGGCCTTGACCACAACTTGCTTTGCTGTCGGTTTTGTGCTAAATTTAACCAACGCACTATTAAGTGTCAGTATATTTTTGCATCTAAATATTTTGGCTCCAGATTTAACTATCCTGAAATGTCGGTTAGCAATCAGACTACCGGTATTCACAAAAAACACAAAGAAAAAGAGAGAGAATGAGGTGACGAAGCTTCTAAGCCATTCGCCGGTTTGCCGGTACTCAGGTGATTTCGCAGCCCCTGATACCTGCTACTTTTGATTCGCAGGCCTCTACTATGCCGCGAGACACTAAGTATTGAACCCGCGGATGTCTCTACCTTAGTTGGGTCCAGAGCCACTGAGCAGGCACCGGCTTCAGAGGGTGTTTTCAGGCCTAAAGATTTGTATGTTAAACCAACACCATCTTCAAAACCAAGGCCAAAACCAACTTCTATGTCTAAAAAACTGACGCTTGGGCCACGTGCACAGGCCCCTATGACTAAAAAACAAATTATCAAAATGGCTGAGGATTTACTTAACTTGATCAGGGGTTCCCAACCCCCTCCTGCTAAGAGGCCTAGGCAAGGCACTGATTATGAATCTTCAGATCAGGTTTCCATTTCTTCTGATTTCTCTTCTGATCAGGAATTATCTATTCCACCTTATGAAGACTCTGATGCAGAGGTGTCCATCCCTTTTGCTTCTCCTGAGGATTTTTCTTTTTGGAGAAACTTTGCATACCTTAAGGGAACATTTTCATTGGGAGAGTCAGGATTTTTCAGACTCAAAAAAGAGGCTTGGGGATTTCATTCTTCCTCAGCGTAGGGCTTTGGCTATACCTCCTGTTCTAGACATAGTTGATTGTTTTCTCAGAATCCAGCATGGCTCCTGATTCCCTGCCTCCGGCTCTTAGTAAGCCAGACAGATATTACAGGGTCCAAAAAACACCAGCAAACGAAAATAAAGAAGCACAAATTCACCAGCACGTCACCAGCATTTCTTCTTTATTTCAAAACCGCGATCTGGTACCTCGGCATTTCTCAGGTTTCCTGACTCCCACAAATTGCTTTTTAAAAACCCTACTGCTGACCTTGAAACAATTTCTCAGGGTCCCAAGGGTGTTAAGGCTTCTACTGCTAAAAATCCTACCCCTGCTGATAGAGACTCCAGGACGCTGAATCGATGGGGTAATAAGGTTCACACGTCTGCAACCCTGACAATCTGGGTTTAAACTGTCAATTTCATATGCTTAAATATCAGCAGCATGTCATGAGTTTACTTAAACAGAAACTGATGTTGATTTCTGACTGTGTAGAAAATAGAGTTACAGGATTTATTGCATTTAGCTGAACAAGTTGGAAAGCATACTTTGCAATGTGGTTTTGATTCCTTGGAGGCCTCTTGCAGGGCCTCTGTAACTGGATCTGTGATAAGAAGGCATGCTTGGCTCAAGGAGCAAAATCTGCCTGATCATGTTAAAGCAAAATTGTTGGATGCTCCTTTACAACAGGACAGTCTATTTGATAATAAGGCAGAAGTAGTTTTGTAAAAGATGGAAGACAAAGCTAAATCTATGCAAACTGTAAAGATTTCCTGCAAGTACAGCCACCCAGGTTCAGTAGGCACTGGCCTAATAAGAATGGGTCCTTTTCAGGACCCATCAGAGCCGCTCAGGTCAAACCCAGACACTCCAAAGGCTCCAGGTATCAGTCACAAGGAACTTGCAGAACAAAACAATGGGGTGCCTCCACCTCCAAATCTGGAAGTAGCAAGGCACCCCCCCACTATACGGTAAACAGTCTCAATGACTTTCCTCTGCCATTTCCAAGCACTTATCTTTTGGCAGCCCCTTTGGGGAGAAAAACTAGCATTTCAAGCACAAAATCGACATCTAAATTACCCAGGACAAGTGGGTTTTAAATATAGTATCCCAGGCATACAGATTTCATTTCCACACGTTGCCAATTCTAAATGTATCACCGGATCTGCCTCCAAGTCAGTGGGCAGAGGCCCAGAAACAAGTTATGTCCCTCATGAATATGGGAGCTATTAAGCCAGTACCAGAAAAAGAAAAGGGACATGGTTTTTATTCAAGACTTTTCCTGGTACCCAGAAAAGACAAATCATGGCGTCCAGTTCTGCACTTAACCATTCTAAATACATTCTTGGACATTCCAAAATTCAAGATGCTGACCTTACAACAGGTTACTGCCTATGCTAGGCAAGGATGCCTGGTTGGTAACTCTAGACTTAAAAGAGGCTTACCTGCATATCCCAATCAGGGAATCTTGCAGAAGATACCTCCGCTTCAAACCAGGCTATTTGCATTACCAGTTCTCTGCACTGCCCTTTGGCTTATATACTGCGCCCAGGGTCTTCACAAAGCGCCTGGCACCAGTGATTGCATTTTGCAGACAAAGAAGCATTCAAATGTATCCTTATCTAGACGATTGTCTAATTCATGCAGAAACAAGGACACACTTCTACAACTTCTGGGGTTTGTAAAAAGGCTTCTGACATGCCTAGGGTACACCATAAATGAAAAGAAATCACAACTGGTACCCTCTTTACATTCCTGGGTGCAAGCTTGAATACAACTGCCCAGATGGCTTACATCACGCCAGACAAATTCAATTGATAACATAATTCAAATAAGTGGCCACAAAAACCCAGCTATGTGCAAGACAAATGCTGCAGGCTTTGGGGTTCATTGCTTCCTGCATTCTACTAATTCCGTATGCAAGACTGCATATGAGGAAACTTCAGTGGTGCCTAAAAAGCTTATGGGAGTCAGCATCGTCACAGCCTGGAAACAATGATTTCTCTCATTTCTTGCCTGCAACAGGAGTTCCTATGCTGGGCAAGAGGCCTGTCACCAAAACAAGGGACTGTCATTCATTCTACCCCCTGCCACCCAAACCCTGACTACAGACTCATCAGACTATGCTTGGGGGCGCATCTGGCAGGGAGATGCATTCAGGGCGAATGGAGCCCAAATCAAATGCAACTACATATCAACCAGAAAGAAATGGTAGCTGTACAGAATGCTCTGACTGCCTTCAAGGACTTCCTTCATCCAGGACAACTACTGATAAAGATGGACAACACCACAGTTATGTGGTACATAAACAAGCAGGGGGTACCCACTCCTACCCTCTTTGCAGACTAGCCATGGCCTTGTGGAACACAGCCTTGACTTACCAGATACATCTACAAGCACAATTCCTGCCAGGAAAGCAAACTACTCTGGCAGACTAACTAAGCAGAAATCTTATGGACCCACACAAATGGAAACTGGATCCACAAGTCTTCAGCATGTTGACACGAAAATGGGGGAGCCCAGACGTAGATCTTTTTGCCTCTCCCCAAAACTATCAGACAAATTCTGCATAAGAATTCATCACAAAAAAGCTTGGAAAGTGGATGCTCTATTCTTCAGCTGGAAAAACCTATTAATCTATGCCTTTCCCCCTCTGCCTCTGCTCTCCAAGGTTTTTACTAAAAGTCAGGCAGGAAAAAACAAAAATGATTGATTGCACCAGACTGGCCTCGCCAATACTGGTACCTGCTTCTAAGGAATATGTCACACCTTACTCCATGGTACCTGTCTCAGAAACATCATCTATTG
The DNA here is from genome assembly GCF_019279795.1 of Protopterus annectens. Classification (NCBI taxonomy): domain Eukaryota; kingdom Metazoa; phylum Chordata; order Ceratodontiformes; family Protopteridae; genus Protopterus; species Protopterus annectens. Next base: position 1,227,868,174 of record NC_056741.1, on the reverse strand, counting down.
TCTCAGCAGAACTTATAAATTCTGCACACTCAGCTCCAAACTCTGAATCTTGTAGCATGGCTAATCAACTAATTTCACCAGTCACATCTCTCAGTAAACCTCTGATGGATGTCATTTTTGAGGCTAGAAGGCCTAGTACTAGAAAATCTTATGCTGAAAAATGGAAAAGATTCTGTGCCTGGAACCAAGCACAAGGAATGAATGCAGCAATGCGCAATATTCCTCAGATTCTGCAATATTTAACTGAGATGCTTCACAAGGGCCTATCTTTTTCTTGTATAAAAATCCATGCCTCTGTCATCTCGGCTCATTACAACACAGAGATTCCTCTCTTCTCATCCCCTGCTAAAGCAGTACCTCAGAGGGGCCAAAAATTTGAGACATCCAGGAGAGCACCAACTCATGCATGGGACCTCAATTTTGTGCTGGAAAAACTCACACTACCTCCTTTTGAACCAGCTGCTACTGCAGACATTTTTTTCTTGGAAGACTGCCTTTCTTTTAGCAGTCACTTCAGCTAGAAGGATTTCAGAACTACAGGCCGTCATGGCAATGGAGCCTTTCATTATCTTTTATCCGGACAGGGTGGCCCTCAAGACCAATCCATCCTTTATGCATAAGGTGGTATCCAGTGTGGCTCTTAAACAGACCATTCATCTGCCAACTTTTTTCCCAAATCCGCAGAACAAAAGGGAGCGGATTCTGCAATCATTGGATGTACACAGACAACGAAGATTCTACTTAAACAGGACAAAATCTCTAAGGAAGTCTGAGCAACTACTGGTGGCATTTTCTGCAGGATCAGAGGGGAAGGATGTATCAAAGCAGACAATTTCTACATGGATAAGCCATTGCATTAGTTTCTGCTACTTGCACCATGGTAAACCCATGCCCAAGGGGATCAGATCCCATTCCACCAGGGTTGCCTCTGCTTCAGCAGCTTTTCTCAGAGGGGTACCTACCAGAGACTTTTTAGAAGCTGCTACTTGGAGCTCAGTTCATACATTCACAAAGCATTACCATTTACCTCTCTCTTCTAAATCCAGGGCAGTCTTTGCCACTGCAGCCCTGCAGGGCCTTATAGCTGCTCCTAATGCTGTTTAGTTCCATCCTCCCATCCATAGCTTTGGGATTCTACCCAAATGTAATGACTGCAACAGTGAAACACGAAGAACATAGTACAGTTGTGTACACTTACCATAAATGTAGATGTTAGAGTGTATTCACTGTTGCAGTCTGGATTACCCACCTGCCATCGCCCTTTAGTTTACAGCTTTTCTTTTCTTCACTGTACTCTACAACCTTTGTGGTGTATTTGCTTTTAGTTGAAGGTAAATTTTGTGTTTTAAAGTGTATTTATATATTTATATATATATCTATATATCTGTATTTGCTCTCCATTTGGGGGGCACCTGACATCTGGGGCAAGAAAAACTGATTAAAATGGCGTCGGTTGCATGTTTTATACCCCTGATGACCTGACGTCATGGAAGAGGAGACCGCAACCAATGCAGGACCCAAGACTTTGTTATTCATGCCGACTGAGGGCAACCTGCCAGCAGATTAACCAAATGTAATGACTGCAACAGAGAATACACTCTAACATCTACATTTATGGTAAGTGTACACAACTGTACTTTAAGTGCCGGTCAGCAGACTCCTGAAATTTTCATTTTTCGGTTTCAGAACCGAAGTCTTCAACTAAAAGCTAAGTACCCCGTTAAAGTTAATAATTGTATTACTGGTGGGAAGCAAATACCTCATAAGGATTTCCATTTGTACTGTATTCCTTGCCTAGGCCCTGACCCTGACGTACCTTGTTGTCGGTTTTGCGCTTTTAGTCAGTGCAGTATCTGTCGTCTGTACAATTTTGCTTCAAAATATTTGGGTTCTCGGTTTAATTATCCAGAAATGACGTCTGTTAGCCATCCATCTACCGGAATACCGAAAAAATGCAAAGAAAAAGAGGCCATCGAGGTCCAAAACTGCAGACGACATTTCTAAGCCAGTTGCCAGTTCGCTGGTTCTCAGTGAGGCACATTCGCAGCCCATGATACCTGTTACTTATGATTCACAGGCCTCTACTGAGACCAATTCGGAGTCTGATATGCCGTGAGATACTTCACCAATGGAACCCGCAGATGTCTCTATCTTGTATGGGTCCGGAGCTGCTGTGCAGGCACCGGCTTATGAGGGTATATTCAGGCCTACAGGTTTGTATATTAAACCGACACCAACTTCAATTTTAAGGCAAAAATCTCTATGTCGAAGAAACCGACGCCCAGGCCACATGTTCAGGCCCCTATGCCTAAAAAACAAATGATAAAAATGGCTGAAGATTTAATTACTCTAATCAGGGGTAGTCAACCCCCCACCCTCCTGTTCTAAGAGGCCTAGGGCTGAACTTGACTAAGAATCTTCTGAACAAGACTCTTTCTGACTTTTCTAATGACCAGGATTTGTCCATACTTACTTATGAAGACTGATGCAGAGGATGCCATTCCTTCTGCTTCTCCCCCTGAGGATTTTTCTTCTGGAGAAACGTTACATACCTTAAGGGAGAATTTACAGTGGGAAAGTCAGGATTTTTCTGAATCCAAAAAGAGGCTTAGGGATTTCCTCCTTTCTCAGCATTGGCCATTGGCTATACCTCCTGTACTAGACATTGTTGTGTTTTCAGAATCTAGTATGGCCCCTGATTACCTGCCTCCGTCTCCTTGTAAGCCAGACAGATACTACAGGGTTCTTGACTCCCACAAATTCCTTTTCAAAAATCCTGTTGTGGACCCTGAAACCATTTCTTAGGGGCCCAAGGGCATTAAGGCTTCTTCTGCTAAAAATCCTACCCCTGCTGATAGAGACTCCAGGGCACTGAATAGATGGGGTAAAATGGTTTATACTTTTGCAACCTTGGCAATCATGGCTTTAACTGTCAATTCTATATGCTAAAATGTCAACAGCATATCATGGGACTGCTTAAACAGAAAATTATTTTGATTTCTGTGTGGAAAATAAGGACTTGGATTTATTGCATTCAGCTGAACAAGTTGGAAAACGTACTTTGCAATGTGGTTTTAATTCTTTGGAGGCCTCTTGCAGGGCTGCTGTTACTGGGTCTGTGCTTAGAAGGCATGCTTGGCTTAAAGAGCAATCTCTGCCTCATCATGTTAAAGCAAAATTGTTGAATGCTCCTTTGCAGCAGGACTGTTTGGCAATAAGGCTGAAGAAGTTTTACAAACGATGGAAGATGAAGCTAAATCAATGCAAACTGTGAAAGATTTTTTTACAAGTACAACCTCCAATATTTAGTAGGCACTGGCCTACTAAGAACTGGTACTTTCCAGTTCCTTCCAGAGCCACTCAGGCCAAACCCAGACATTCCAAAAGCTCCAGGTTTCAGTCCCAAGGGACTTAAAGAACTAAGCAGTGGGGTGCCTCCTCTTCCAAATCTGGAAACGACAAGACACCTCCCTATGGTAAACAGTTTCATTGACTTTCCTTTAAAATTATCAAGCACTTGCCAGTTAGCTGCCCCTTTGGGGGGAAAACTGGCTCCTCATGCAAAAAACTGGCGATTTATAACCCATGATAAATAGGTTTTAAATGTCCCAGGGATACAGATTTCATTTCCACATGTTTCCAACTCCAAACGGATGGCCAGACCTGCCCCCAAGTCAGTGGGCAGAGGTTCGAAAACAAGTACTTTCCCTCCTAAACATGGGGGCTGTTCAACTAGTACCAGAAGAGGAAAAGGGACAAGGTTTCTATTCCAGACGTTTCCTGGTACCCAGAAAAGGCAAATCATGGTGTCCAATTCTGGACCCGTCTACTCAAACACCTTTCTGGACATTCCTAAATTCAGGATGCTGACTCAGTTACTTCCTATGCTAGGCAAAGAGGCTTAGCTGCATATCCCAGTCAGGGAATCTTGCAGAAGATACCTCCGCTTAAAAGCAGGCTACTTGCATTATCAGTTCTCTGCACTGCCCTTTGGCTTATCTACTGCGCCCAGGGTATTTACAAAGTACCTGGCTCCAGTAATTGCATTTTGCAGGCAAAGAAATATTCAAATATATCCATACCTGGACGATTGTCTAATTCAGGCAGAAAACAAGTCCATTCTTCTAAGGCATCTGGCGTTTGTAAAAAGGGTTCTAACTTGTCTAGGGTGCACCATAAACGAAAAGAAATCACAACTAGTACCCCCACAAAAAATTACATTCCTGGGTGCAAGTTTGAATACAACTGCCCAGATGGCTTTCCTTACGCCAGAAAAGCAAATTCAATTGGTGACTTATTTAAAACGGGTGGCCATAAAAACCCTGCTATCTGCAAGACAAATACTGCAAGCCTTGGGGTTCATGGCCTCCTACATTCTTCTAATTCCATATACAAGACTACATATGAGGAAACTTCAGTGGTACTTAAAATGTTTATGGAGTCAACATTGTCACAGCCTGGAAACAATGATTCCCTATCATACCTTGCTGCAAGTGGAGTTCCTATGGTTTGCCACCAAAACAAGGGACTGACCATTCACACCACCCCCAGCCGCCCAAACCCTAACTACAGACATATCAGACTATGCATGGGGGGCTCATCTGGCAGGGAAGTGCATTCAGGGCAAATAGAGCCCAAATCAAATGCACCTTCGTATCAATCAAAAAGAAATGCTAGCTGTTTAGAATGCACTGACAGCCTTCAAGGACTACTTTCATCCAGGACAACTAATGGTAAAGATGGACAACACCACAGTTGTGTGGTACATAAACAAGTAGTGGGGTACACATTCCTACCCCCTCTGCAGACTAGCCATGGCATTGTGGAACACTGCCTTGAGCTATCAAGTACAACTACAAGCTCAGTTCCTGCCAGGAAACCTGAACATTTTGGCAGACGAACTAAGCAGAAATCTCATGGACCCACACGAATGGAAACTGCAACCACAGGTTTTCAACATGTTGATATGCAATTGGTGGAGCCTAGGCATAGATCTTTTTGCCTCACCCCAGAACTATCAGTTTGACAAATTTTGCACAAGAACTCCTCGCAATAAAGCTTGGAAAGTGGATGCTCTGTCCTTCAGCTGGGAAAACATATCAGTCTGTGCCTTTCCCCCTCTGCTCTCCAAAGTTCTACTAAAAGTCGCACAGGACAAACCAACGCAGTCTGTCACAAATTCCTCCATGGCACCTGCCTCCGACACCTTCTTTACTGTCTCAGCAGAACAACCAAATTCTGCACCCTCAGCTCCAAACATTGAATCTTGCAGCTTGGCTAATCACTTAAATTCCCCCTTAGCATCCCTCAGCAAACCTGTGATGGATGTCATTTTGGATGCGAGAGGACCTAGTGCTAGAAAATCTTATGCTGACAAATGGAAAAGATTCTGTGCCTGGAATCTCTCCCCAGGGATGAGCACAGCAGTGCCCAATTTACCTCAGATTTTGCAATACTTAACTGCGATGCTTCACAAGGGCCTGTCTTTTTCTTACATAAAAATCTATGCCTCAGCCATTTCAGCTCCCTACAACACAGTACCCCCCCCCCTTCTCTCATCCTCTGCTAAAGCAGCATCTCAGAGGGGCCAAAAACTTAAGACCACCCAGGAGAGCTCCAACCCCTGCCTGAGACCTTAACATTGTATTGGAGAAACTCGCTCTACCTTCTTTCGAGCCAGCTGCTACTGCAGACCTAAAATTTCTTTCCTGGAAAACCACCTTCCTTTTAGCAATCATGCGGATAGGGTTTCACTCTGGACCAATCCAGCTTTCATGCCCAAGGTGGTATCCAGTGTGGCTCTTAATCAGTCCATTTATTTGCCAGCTTTCTTTCCCAATCCACAGAACGAGGGGGAGCGAATTCTGCATTCATTGACTGTGCACAGACAACTCAGATTTTACTTGGACAGGACTGAATCTCTAAGAAGATCTGAACAACTGCTGGTAGCATTTGCTGCAGGGGCAGAGGGAAAGGCTATTTCAAAGCACACCATTTCCAAATGGATAAGCCATTGTATTAATTTCTGCTATAAGCACCATGGAAAACCTATCCCCCAGGGGAGCAGATCCCATTCCACCAGGGCTGCATTTACTTTTGCAGCCTTTCTCAGAGGTGTTCCTACCAGGGATATTCTAGAAGCTGCTACCTGGAGTTCAGTTCATACTTTCACCAAGCACTATAATTTACCAGTTTTCTATAAATCCAGAGCTGGCTTTGTCACTGCTGTATTGCAGGGCCTTCTAGCCGGTCCTAATGCTGTTGTAAATCCATCCTCCCAACCTTAGCTTTGGAAATCTACCCAAATGTAATGACTGCAACAGTGAAACACGAAAAACATAGTACAGTTGTGTACACTTACCATAATGTAGATGTTCGAGTGTATTAACTGTTGCAGTCCTGGTTACCCTTCCTCCAGCCCCCTGTTTTTTCTCTCAGTATGCCTCTCCTTTCTTTTACTACACTTAAAAGCCTTTTTGTTGTATTTGCTTTTGTTTACAGGTGTATTTTTGTGTCTTAAATTATTTATATATATTTTGCTCCTCTTTTGGGGGGCACCTGATATCTGGGGCAAGAAAAACTGATGTAATGGTGTCGGCTGCATGTTTTATACCCCTGACGATCTGACGTCATGGAAGAAGGGACAGCAACCGACGCAGGACCCAAGACTTTGTTAATCAGGCCAACTGAAGGCATCCTGCCAGCAGATGACCCAAATGTAATGACTGCAACAGTGAATAACACTCTAACATCTACATTTATGGTAAGTGTACACAACTGTACATAGCTCCGCTTCTGGCTGGGAGTCGGCCATTACCATTT